>NC_143026.1:21077500-21105000 GCF_057628025.1 Oncorhynchus mykiss
ACCGGCCCAACTCTCTAACAGGCCCAACTCTCTAACCGGCCCAACTCTCTAACCACTAGGCTACCTGCCGCCCCGGCAGCAATTGACAAATAAACAAACATTACAATAATTCACTATGATAATTGTGTTTTTCTCTGCAGGGCGCTCCGCATAAAGAGTGAAAAATAAATCAATACATAATAGTAAATAAGGTTATCCAGGCAATAATCACACCCATAGAGCAGTAAATTAAAAATAAGATATATAGAGATACATAGGTAGGTAGATAGATAGATCGATCGATCTATGGATTTCACATGACTGGGAATATAGATATGCATCTGTTGGTCACATATACCTTAAAAAAGAAAGGTAGGGGGCGTGGATCAGAAAACCAGTCAGTATCTGGTGTGACCACCATTTGCCTCATGCAGCGTGACACATCTCTTTCCCATAGAGTTGATCAGGCTGTTAATTGTTGCCTGTGGAATGTTGTCCCACTCCTCTTCAATGGCTGTGCGAAGTTGCTGGCTATTGACGGGAATTGGAACACGGTGTTGTACACGTCGATCCGGGAATTGGAACACGCTGTCGTACACGTCGATCCAGAGCATCCCAAATGATCCAGAGCATTCTCAATGATGACATGTCTGGTGAGTATGCAGGCCATGTAATTGTGTACATCGGGCCATGCATTATCATGCTGAAACATGAGGTGATGGCGGCGGATGATGAATGGCATGACAAATTCCCTCAAACAATGTTGGAGGCGGCTTATGGTAGAGAAATTAACATTCAATTCTCTGGCAACATTCTCTGGTGGACATTCCTGCAGTCAGCATGGGAACAGCATGCTCCCTCAAAACTGCACATTTTAGAGTGGCCTTTTATTCTCCCCTGCACAAGGTGTCTAATGATCATGCTGTTTAATCAGCTTCTTGAAATGCCACACCTGTCAGGTGGATGGATTATCTTGGCAAATGAGAAGTTCTTACTAACAGAGATGTAAACAAATTTGTGCACAACATTTGAGAGAAATAAGCTTTTTGTGTCTATGGAACATTTCTGGGATCTTTTATTTCAGCTCATATTCCAGGCTTTATCTAAATATTCTGCAAATGGAAATACATGTACATGTACAAAATGGGAAAAAAAAACATTTCAGTTTCTCGTCATCATTCAGCCACATAATGCCAGGGAATATCTGGTGTGCTTTCTGGAATAAGAACAAGTGTATATCGTGGTAGAAAGGAAAATAGAGGATAAAATGAGTTTATTTCTCTATTTCTTAAAGGTCACAATAGTTACATAGTGTTTCCTCTTCCATTTCACCACAATACCGACATGTTTCAATACGCAGAGGCAATATCCCTGATCTTACCTGTTTCAAAACGCAGAGTCAATATCCCTGATCTTACCTGTTTCAATACGCAGAGTCAATATCCCTGATCTTACCTGTTTCAATACGCAGAGTCAATATCCCTGATCTTACCTGTTTCAATATGCAGAGGCAATATCCCTGATCTTACCTGTTTCAATATGCAGACACAATATCCCTGATCTTACCTGTTTCAATACGCAGACGCAATATCCCTGATCTTATCTGTTTCAATACGCAGACGCAATATCCCTGATCTTATCTGTTTCAATACGCAGACGCAATATCCCTGATCTTATCTGTTTCAATACGCAGAGGCAATATCCCTGATCTTACCTGTTTCAATACGCAGAGTCAATATCCCTGATCTTACCTGTTTCAATACGCAGAGTCAATATCCCTGATCTTACCTGTTTCAATATGCAGAGGCAATATCCCTGATCTTACCTGTTTCAATATGCAGACGCAATATCCCTGATCTTACCTGTTTCAATACGCAGACGCAATATCCCTGATCTTATCTGTTTCAATACGCAGACGCAATATCCCTGATCTTACCTGTTTCAATACGCAGAGGCAATATCCCTGATCTTACCTGTTTCAATACGCAGACGCAATATCCCTGATCTTACCTGTTTCAATACACTGAGGCAATATCCCTGATCTTACCTGTTTCAATATGCTGAGGCAATATCCCTGATCTTACCTGTTTCAGTACGCAGAGGCAATATCCTTGATCTTACCTGTTTCAATACGCAGTGGCAATATCCTTGATCTTACCTGTTTCAATACGCAGTGGCAATATCCTTGATCTTACCTGTTTCAATACGCAGAGGCAATATCCTTGATCTTACCTGTTTCAATACGCAGAGGCAATATCCTTGATCTTACCTGTTTCAATACGCAGTGGCAATATCCTTGATCTTACCTGTTTCAATACGCAAAGACAATATCTTTGATCTTACCTGTTTCAATACGCAGAGGCAATATCCTTGATCTTACCTGTTTCAATACGCAGTGGCAATATCCTCTATCTTACCTTTTTCAATACGCAGAGGCAATATCCTTGATCTTACCTGTTTCAATACGCAGAGGCAATATCCTTGATCTTACCTGTTTCAATACGCAGAGGCAATATCCTTGATCTTACCTGTTTCAATACGCAGAGGCAATATCCTTGATCTTACCTGTTTCAATACGCAGAGGCAATATCCTTGATCTTACCTGTTTCAATACGCAGAGACAATATCCTTGATCTTACCTGTTTCAATACGCAGTGGCAATATCCTCTATCTTACCTGTTTCAATACGCAGTGGCAATATCCTTGCAATCTTTTGTTTTTAGGTAGGTTGTACATAATATATCTCTCACACACATTCACCCTTAACAAAAGGTTCTCCATTTGGGAGTTTTGATTAATCTCCTCCACCCATTTTTTCCATATAAAATGAGCAGTTGTTTTTGAATAGTGTCCATGTCGAAATGAATTTGGTTTTCGTAAAATCACAGTCAGACTGTTGAAAAGGCAGTTGCCCAGGCTCCCCCTATGGATAGATCCCATTGAAAGACATTGCTGGCTACTCTGGCAATTCGCATATCCAACTTTCTAGTCCAGTCTCACCATACACGCCTTTTCCATCTCACCTCACATAGTTCCCAGCCCATGTACCCAGGTATTGCCAGTATAGGTGCAAACTTGTGGATATCTAAAAAGTAACGTACCTGTTATTGACATGTTTTTGTATTTGACCTCTTAGCACCCCACACTCCTGCTGAATTGTCCAGAACAGGACACTGTCTGATACAGTCAGGAATATGTAGCGTAACCAGTATCTTTGAGTGGTTTTGTTTTTCCTAGAACTCCCCCAAGAGCTCTTTGAGTCGGCCAGGGCGGATGTTCCGTATAGAAAGGTCATAAAAAAGACCCAAATATTTATAATTGCTAGTAAACTCAAGAATGTCTTCACCAAAGCAAAACTTCTCTCTCTTAGTACCTGTGTGTGTGTGTGTGCCATATTCTCAGTGTAACAGCACAAATTACTGAGCTCCGTAAAACAATGCAAGCATTAAACAATTGGCCCAATCACAATGAGCCTACAGTTCCTCATCCAACAATTTGCATATATAGTGTTTTTTCTTCGATAAACAAACAGTCTGCCAAACAATTCAGGAAAATGTACATTCTCCTTCTGACAACAGAAGACAAGAAATGAGTTGTGTCTCCTGTGAATGACAATGCTTTTCTTTAGAACATTTAACTCTGTGTTACAGTAGATAGAAAATAGGATATAACAGAATGTAGTTGGAGAGGTAGAGAGAGAGTCTGTTTTAGGGAATAACAGTACAATATATTGTTCTTGTCTATCAGAGATAAAGAAAGAGAGATTGCTCTGAGTGAAAGGGTCTGAAAACACGCTAGCTGAATGTGATGGCGAACGTGTGAGTGAAAGGGTCTGACAACACGCTAGCTGAATGTGATGGCAACGTGTGAGTGAAAGGATCTGACAACACGCTAGCTGAATGTGATGGCAACGTGTGAGTGAAAGGGTCTGACAACACGCTAGCTGAATGTGATGGCGAACGTGTGAGTGAAAGGGTCTGACAACACGCTAGCTGAATGTGATGGCGAACGTGTGAGTGAAAGGGTCTGACAACACGCTAGCTGAATGTGATGGCGAACGTGTGAGTGAAAGGGTCTGACAACACGCTAGCTGAATGTGATGGCGAACGTGTGAGTGAAAGGGTCTGACAACACGCTAGCTGAATGTGATGGCGAACGTGTGAGTGAAAGGGTCTGACAACACGCTAGCTGAATGTGATGGCGAACGTGTGAGTGAAAGGGTCTGACAACACGCTAGCTGAATGTGATGGTGAACGTGTGAGTGAAAGGGTCTGACAACACGCTAGCTGAATGTGATGGCGAACGTGTGAGTGAAAGAGTCTGACAACACGCTAGCTGAATGTGATGGCGAACGTGTGAGTGAAAGGGTCTGACAACACGCTAGCTGAATGTGATGGTGAACGTGTGAGTGAAAGGGACTGACAACACGCTAGCTGAATGTGATGGTGAACGTGTGAGTGAAAGGGTCTGACAACACGCTAGCTGAATGTGATGGCGAACGTGTGAGTGAAAGGGTCTGACAACACGCTAGCTGAATGTGATGGCGATTGTGTGAGTGAAAGGGTCTGACAACACACTAGCTGAATGTGATGGTGAACGTGTGAGTGAAAGGGTCTGACAACACGCTAGCTGAATGTGATGGCGAACGTGTGAGTGAAAGGGTCTGACAACACGCTAGCTGAATGTGATGGCGAACGTGTGAGTGAAAGGGTCTGACAACACGTTAGCTGAATGTGATGGTGAACGTGTGAGTGAAAGGGTCTGACAACACGCTAACTGAATGTGATGGTGAACGTGTGAGTGAAAGGGTCTGACAACACGCTAGCTGAATGTGATGGTGAACATGTGAGTGAAAGGGTCTGACAACACGCTAGCTGAATGTGATGGTGAACGTGTGAGTGAAAGGGTCTGACAACACGCTAGCTGAATGTGATGGTGAACGTGTGAGTGAAAGGGTCTGACAACACGCTAGCTGAATGTGATGGCGAACGTGTGAGTGAAAGGGTCTGACAACACGCTAGCTGAATGTGATGGTGAACGTGTGAGTGAAAAGGTCTGACAACACGCTAGCTGAATGTGATGGCGAACGTGTGAGTGAAAGGGTCTGACAACACGCTAGCTGAATGTGATGGTGAACGTGTGAGTGAAAGGGTCTGACAACACGCTAGCTGAATGTGATGGTGAACGTGTGAGTGAAAGTTTTTGTAAACGTGTTGATTTGAGAAAATGAACAGTACATGTAGTGTTGAGCCGAGGACTGATGGAGCGTCGCATGTCTCTCTTTTCTTACACATCTCGCTCTCTCTTTCTGTCTCACACACACACACCTATCCCCCTGCCTGTTAACTAACTCACCCTCTCCCCATCCCGCTTTCTCCAGTTCTAATCTGATGCCGAGGCTGAAGGAGTCTCGCAGCCACGAGTCGTTGCTCAGCCCCAGTAGTGCTGTGGAGGCCGTGGACCTCAGCATGGAGGACGAGGTGCTCATCAAACCTGTTCACAGCTCCATCCTCGGACAGGACTACTGCTTCCAGGTGAGGAGGAGCACAGACATAGAAAGGCATGCACACACGCACAGACACACACACACAGACGTACATTAAAGAGATACTTCGATCATATGCTACCGTACCTGTAGACTTCTAGTCATTGCGCTAACACTAGTTAGCATCGCAAAACTACCTCTAACTTCCTTCATACTACACACAGAGACATACAAATAGTATCCATGAGTTTATCTGACTCTGGGAAAGTATAAAATTGCAAAAATCTCACAGTATCCTTTTAAGCGCTCGAACATACACACAAGCGAACGCACACACACAAGCGAACGCACACACACAAGCAAACACACACACAGGCACTCACAGCATCTAGGCCAACTACTACGTTTACAGTTTTACATTCAGCAGACTGGCTTGCCTGGTTAAATAAAGGTACAATTTTTATTTTCAACAATTATCCAGAGCGACTTACAGGAGCAATTAGGGTAAAGTACCTAGCTCAAGGGCACATTGACAGACATTCACTTCAACATTCACCCACACAAGACACCTGGCAAGGCCCTCTTCATTAAGAGCACCCTCTCACATCCACACACACCACAGGAGCACTGCCTTGAGGTGAGCAGCAGTAACCATACACACACACAGCAGGACCCTGGCTCTCAAACGAGCCCTGCTGGCAGTAGACACAGTGCTGAGAGGAGAGGAGAGTGACTAAGCACTCTTTGAGCTCTTTCTGTGAGCAGGTTGAGAGGTAAAAATAACCAGCCACTCTCTACCATGGACTGAAGAGACTTTCACTTATCGCTATCACTCTCATCGCACGACTCTCTCTTTCTCTTGCTCTCATATCCTCTCTCTTGTATCCATCTGTCTTCCTCTCTTTTTATTTATTTATCTCTCTCTCATGTCCAACCACTACCGAGTGCTTTACCCAATTGCATTATTCAATGATTCCTCATTCAGCTCCATCAACCCTCTGTCAGACACCTTATCTCTCAAAACAATGTGTGTGTGTAGTCTAATATTCATATATCAAGATACATTGATTGTACGATAGTAGTGTGTTTCCTCTTTTTAGTCTGTGTATATCTTGTATCCTGCATCGGTTGGACAGTGGGACAGTGGTCACAGTGTTGTGTTTCTCTGGGTTTCAGGTCACCACCTCAACAGGAAGTAAATGTTTCTCCTGTCGATCTTCATCAGAGAGGGACAAGTGGATGGAGAACCTGAGGAGAGCCGTCCACCCCAACAAGGTGAGACCAGGGGTCTGAGGTCTAACGGTACAGAACGTTGGCGATAGAAATTCAACGATCAGTGTATTGGATTGATGCCAATCTTCTAGTTCAAGTACAAAGACAGAAACAGAGGCCGTCTGGATTCCGATTCCATCACTCATCTTAACTCAACAAGGGGCCCAGGGAAGATAGCAAGTGACCTGATTGGAACAGAGCAGTTGAGTCAGACACTTAGACAGACAGAGAGTTAAATCATCCACACTGTCTGGTATTGTACTGTACATCTGCAGTGGTAGCACCCCTAGAGAGCCAGAGACACAGAGCCATGGGAGAACACAGTCAGAACAGTCACCAGACTTCCAAACAGAGGACCCAACACTTTTCCTTTAATCACAACAGCGCAGCAAGACGGCAGGCGAGCGGCTAACATATGGCTCCCTGCATCAAGCCAAGAAATAATGCAAATCTGACAGCGCTCTCCCGCCTTACTCTATTATTATTTAACAAACTACTTTTTAATTTGAACTTTAAAGAAGTTTACCCAAAATCCGGAAACTCTCAAGTGATTCCATATCTTAAAACTAGTTCAGTGGAGTTTTCCCTCTCCCCTTCTCTCTCCCTGTAGTGCTGTACTGAAACATCGGCAAAAATAGGTCACGTGACTCCTGACGTCCTGGATGGAGGCCTCGCTCTGCTCTGTTGCCAATGAATTCATGATTCAGAAATCCGCGAAGTGTGGACAAATTCGTTATTTTATTATTTTATTTTTGTCAGAAGTACTATCAGTTTTAAGTCACGAAATGTGTACTTTTCAACCTAAAATATAAGCGATTATTTTATGTAGCTGACTGCCATAGTAACGGAGATGGGTAACAACCGCGCATGTGCTCCCTCGTGGGGGAGACCCTCCTACGTAGAAACTTCACGATATGTTATAAGGAGCTTGATGTCACAGATTTTCCTGGGTGGGGGGGATGGTACAATAATTACATTATAGCAATTATACACTGGAATGGTAGATGTGCAGAAGACGAATGTGCAAGTAGAGATACTGGGGTGCAAAGGAGCAAGATGAATAAATAAATATAGTATGGGGATTAGGTAGTTGGATGGGCTGTTTACAGATGGGCTATGTACAGGTGCAGTGATCTGTGAGCTGCTCTGACAGCTGGTGCTTAAAGCTAGTGAGTGAGATATGAGTCTCCAGCTTCAGTGATTTTTGCAGTTACAGTAGTTCCAGTCATTGGCAGAAGAGAACTGGGAGGAAAGGCGGCCAAAGGAGGAATTGGCTTTGGGGGTGACCAGTGAGATATATCTGCTGGAGCGCGTGCTCTGGGTGGGTGCTGCTATGGTGACCAGTGAGCTGAGATAAGGCGGGGCTTTACCTAGCAGAGACTTGTAGATGACCTGGAGCAAGTGGGTTTGGCGACGAGTATGAAGTGAGGGCCAGCCAACGAGAGCATACAGGTCACAGTGGTGGGTAGTATATGGGGCTTTGGTGACAAAACGGATGGCACTGTGATAGACTGCATCCAATTTGTTGAGTAGTGTGTTGGAGGCTATTTTATAAATGACATCGCAGAAGTCGAGGATCGGTAGGATGGTCAGTTTTACGAGGGTATGTTTGGCAGCATGAGTGAAGGATGCTTTGTTGCGAAATTGGAAGCAGATTCTAGATTTCATTTTGGATTGGAGATGCTTAATGTGAGTCTGGAAGGAGAGTTTACAGTCTAGCCAGACACATAGGTATTTGTAGTTGTCCACATATTCTAAGTCAGAACCATCCAGAATCACTGGAGTGGCGAGCAGGTGCGGGCAGTGATCGGTTGTTGAGCATGCATTCAGTTTTACTTGCATTTAAGAGCAGTTGGAGGCCACGGAAAGACAGCTGTACGGCATTGAAGGCCGTCTGGAGGTTAGTTAACACAGTGTCCAAAGAAGGACCAGAAGTATACAGAATGGTGTCGTCTGCGTAAAGGTGGATCAGAGAATCACCAGCAGCAAGAGCGACATCATTGATGTACACAGAGAAGAGAGTCGGCCCGAGAATTTAACCCTGTGGCACCCCCATAGAGACTGCCAGTAGTCCGGACAACAGGCCCTCCGATTTGACACACTGAACTCTATCAGAGAAGTAGTTGGTGAACCAGACGAGGCAGTCATTTGAGAAACCAAGGCTGTTGAGTCTGCCAATAAGAATGTGGTGATTAACAGAGTCAAAAGCCTTGGCCAGGTCGATGAATTCGGCAGCACAGTAATGTCTCTTATCGATGGCAGTTATGATATCGTTTAGGACCTTGAGCGTGGCTGAGGTGCAACTATGGCCGGCTCTGAAACCGGATTGCATAGCGGAGAAGGTACGGTGGGGTATAGGTCTGTAGCAGTTAGGGCATAGATTGTCTCCCCCTTTGAAGAGGGGGATTACCGCGGCAGCTTTCCAATCTTTGGGAATCTCAGACGATACGAAAGAGAGGTTGAACAGGCTAGTAATAGGGGTTGCAACAATTTCGGCAGATCATTTTAAAAAGTGAGTCTCCAGATTGTCTAACCCGGCAGATTTGTAGGGGTACAGATTTTGCAGCTCTTTCAGGACATCAGCTATCTGGATTTTGGTGAAGGAGAAATGGGGGAGGCTTGGGCGAGTTGCTGTGTGGAGTGCAGGGCTGTTGACTGGGGTAGAGGTAGCCAGGTGGAAATATTGTCTCTAGCTGTAGAATATTGAAATTCTCAATTATAGTGGATTTATCGGTGGTGACAGTGTTTCCTAGCCTCAGTGCAGTGGGCCGCTGGGAGGAGGTGCTCTTATTCTCCATGGACTTTACAGTGTCCCAGAACCTTTTTGAGTTTGTGCTACAGGATGCAAATTTCTGCTTGAAAAATATAGCCTTAGCTTTCCTAACTGCCTGTGTATATTGGTTCCTAACTTCCCTGAAAAGTTGCATATCACGGCAGCTATTCGATGCTAATGCAGAACGCCACAGGATGTTTTTGTGCTGGTCAAGGGCAGTCAGGTCTGGAGAGAACCACGGGCTATATCTGTTCCTGGTTCAACATTTTTTGAAAAGGGCATACTAATTTAAGATGTGAGGAAGTCACTTTTAAAGAATGACCAGGCATCCTCTACTGACGGGATGAGGTCAATATCCTTCCAGGATACCCATGCCAGGTCGATTTAGAAAGGCCTGCTCGCTGGAGTGTTTTAGGGAGCGTTTGACAGTGATGAGGGGTGGTCGCTGAAATCTTTGTTGAAAACAGCAGAGGTATATTTGGAGGGCAAGTTGATTAGGATGATATCTATGAGGGTGGGAAGTGTATATGGTGTCCAGGGCACAGCTGGAAGCAGAGGGTGTTCTATAGCAAGCAACAACAGTGAGAGACTTGTTTTTGGAAAGGTGGATTTTTAAAAGTAGAAGCTTGAATTGCTTGGGTACAGACCTGGATAGTAAGATAGAACTCTGCAGGCTATCTCTGCAGTAGATTGCAACACCGCCCCCTTTGGCAGTTCTATCTTGTCAGAAAATTTTAAAGTTAGGGATGGAAATTTCAGGGTTTTTGGTGGTCTCCCTGAGTCAGGATTCAGACACAGCTAGGACATCCGGAATGGCAGAGTGTGCTAGGGCAGTGAATAAAACAAACTTAGGGAGGAGGCTTCTAATGTTAACATGCATGAAACCAAGGCTTTTACGGTTACAGAAGTCAACAAATGATAGCGCCTGGGGAATGTGAGTGGAGGTAGGCATTGCAGGGCCTGGATTAACCTCCACAACACCAGAGGAACAGAGGAGGAGTAGGATAAGGGTACGGCTAAAGTAACTGGTCATTTAGTACATTCAGAACAGAGAGTAAAAGGGGCAAATTTCTGGGCACGGTAGAATAGGTTCAAGGCATAATGTACAGACAAAGATATGGTAGGATGTGAATACAGTGAGGTTAAACATATGCATGAAGTGACGATGAAAGAGATATTGTCTCTAGAAATATAATTTCAACCAGGTGATGTCACCGCATGTGTGGTAGGTGGAACTAAAGTGTTTAAAACGGTGTTTTGAGCAGGGTTAGAGGCTCTAGAGTGAAATAAGGCAATAATTACTAACCAAAACAGCAATGGACAAGGCACATTGACGTTAGCGAGAGGCATGCGTAGCCGAGTGATCGTATGAGTCCAGTGAGTGGCTTCAGGCAGCTAGTGGGCCGCGGCTAGCAGGCTAGCGGATGGGCATTCAGGGGACGACGCGATGGCGGAGCCAGTTGAGAAAACCCCATCACGCGAATCACGTCGGTGGTCCAGTCGTGATGGGTCGGCGGGGATCCAGGCCAGTTGACAAAATAGGTATTGTAGCCCAAGGAGTGGCTGATGGACCTCTTTGGCTAGCCGGGAGATGTGCCTAGCAGATGGGCCTAGCAAGTCTAGCTCCAGGCTCATTGGTTCTTGCTTCGGGACAGAGACGTTACCCAGGAGTGGCCACTCGAATAGCAGCTAGCTAACTGCGATGATCCAGGTGAATATGGAGAAAAATAAGTCCGATTTGCTCTGGTTTGAGTCACGCTGTGCAGACTGGCGAGAGTTGTCCGTGCTAGAGGTAGCTGATGACCACTAGCAGTGGCTAGCTGACTACTAGCTAGTAGCTAGTTAGCTGGCTAGCTCTGTTGGGGTTGCGATTAAGAGGACGGATCAGCAGGGCTCCGTGTGGTTAACCAGGCTGATTGGCAAACTAGGTATAGTGGCCAAAGAAATTGTCCGATGGGCCTCTTTAAGCTAACAGTCCGAAGTGCTCTAGAGAGCTAGCGGGCCGCAGCTAGCTAGTAGCCAGTTAGCTGGTAGCTAGCTTTTGATGGGGGTTCCGGTTCTTAAGTATAAAAATAGCAGATCCGTACCACATTGGGCGAGGCGAGTTGCAGGAGAGTATATTCAGTCCATATATGGAAAGTGATATTAAAATATATATGAAAAAAAACACAACAAATAAAAACTGTTTCCACGGAAGGGACAAGACAAAAACACACGTCCGACTGCTACGCCATCTTGGAATATTTTGTGTAACAAGCAATATTTGTGTGTAACAAGCACTTCAGCGATGATACATATGAATGAGATACGCAATCTGAAATAACGGGGACAGAAAACTGAAGCATACTAAAAGATCCAGCTGTTGCTACTGTATTTCCCAAGTGTCACAACATATAGGCCTCGGTGCTCTACAGCTTAGCATATGTGTCCTATGTTTTTAAGGAAGGAAGGGTTGAGAAACTATACATTGTGTCACAATGGAGAACAGAATGTCCAAAAAACATTTGGATAAATAAACATAGGCTATATAGTCTTTTGGGCTAATGTGAAGACATACAGTGCCTTGCGAAAGTATTCGGCCCCCTTGAACTTTGCGACCTTTTGCCACATTTCAGGCTTCAAACATAAAGATATAAAACTGTATTTTTTTGTGAATAATAAATAATTATATAAAATAATTGCAAATGTTTTAGGTGGAAAAGAAGAGTCAGATTAACGGACTCAAAACTGATAGTACTTTTGACAAAAAATAACTTGGCCGTACACTTTCAATAAAACAACACATTTTGCCCACGGATTTCTGAATCATTAATTCACTGGCAACAGAGAAAAGTGAGGCCTGCATCCAGTAACGTCACATTTTTTAGGCTGTTTCAGTACAGCACTACAGGGAGAGGGAAAACTTCCCTGAACTAGTTTCAATGTATGGAATCACTTGGGAGTTTCTGGATTTTGGGTAAAAATCTCCTTTAGGAAAAAAGTTAGGCAATAACCTTGAAGTGTTTTTTTCTCAGAAGACTTCTGGCAGGGATATGAATCTTTCCATCTCTGCCTTGCAAGTCTTTAATTATTTAGTGATTTTCCACAGATTAGATACAGTGTAGGTTTGCTTGTTTGTCCGTAAACATCGGCGCTTGAAAGGGAAAGGGAAAGGGGGGTAGTTGTCCAACTGAATGTATTCAACTGAAACCGACATTAGAGCGTTTTTGAAATGAGAAAAGGGGGGGAAAACTATTTGTAGTGAGTGTAAAATAACGTGCAATATCCAAAAAAGTCTGGAAACCATTTGCTGAGTTCTATTCATGAGAACGTTATTGTATTACTGTTTCCATTAAATACATTTTGCATAATGAACTGTATTTCTATGCAGAATCTACCTTTGAGTACCATTAACATATGCATTTTAATCATCTATTTATTAGTGTGTAATGTCTTAATACCCATTATAAGGCATACTAAACTCCATCTACTCCCTGCACTCCAGTGAGTCTAGCTTTAATCAAGCACATCTCAGGTATTTTTTTATATTTGAGATATGTTGCTGTCATTTTTTCTTTTTTGGAAGGCTCAGAAACTACCATGTTTACAGAGAGAAGCACCACATTCCCATATAAACTTTGGGTAGCACCAACATACCTGCATACTATTTGAGATATGTATTAGATCCAGGTCTGGCTACCATTGACCCTAACCTCTCCTCTTCTCTCTCTCAAGTATTTGAGTTACAGTCAGTATGTACTAAAGTCTAGACCCAGGTCTGGGATCCACCCTGTCCCTAACCCACCCCTCCCTTTCTCTATCCCCACACAGGACAACAGCCGTCGGGTGGAGAACATGCTGAAGCTGTGGATCATCGAAGCCAAGGACATTCCTGCCAAGAAGAAGTACTTCTGCGAGCTGTGTCTGGACGACACCCTGTACGCCCGCACCACCTGCAAGCTCAAGACCGACAACGTCTTCTGGGGCGAGCACTTTGAGTTCAACAACCTCCCGGCTGCCAAGAGCATCACGGTCCACCTCTACAAGGACTCGGACAAGAAAAAGAAAAAAGACAAGAACAATTACATCGGATTGGTCAACATCCCAGTCGCCGCGGTGACGGGAAGGCAGTTCATGGAGAAGTGGTACCCGGTAAGCACTCCGACGCCCAACAAGGGGAAGACGCCAGGGCCCATGATTCGGATCAAGGCCCGCTACCAGAGCATGAACATCCTGCCTATGGAGATGTATAAGGAGTTTGCAGAGTACACCACCAATAACTACATGTTGCTGTGCTCCGTGCTGGAGCCTGGCATCAGTGTGAAGAACAAGGAGGAGATGGCTTCTGCACTGGTCCATATTCTACAGAGCACCGGCAAGGCCAAGGTAGGAACCCAGCGATCATAAAGATGACTCGTTCACAAACACATTTACTTTTGTTTTACAAATGTTTTGGTTCAATTTGCTCTCAATGTTTCCTGTCTAAGACTTTGCTCAAGGTAGCAACTGCAACAGGAGCGTTGACTAAGTAAGGTCAATGTCTGTCATCCTCTGTGCAACACACAGCTATCAGAACTCAGCTTTTATTCTGTATTACAGTAGTATTCTATGTCACCGAGTTCAAACTGAAGGCAAGTCAACCTCAGGAATGTGGTCGAACCTGACTAAATGCTTTTTAAATATTTGACCTGGGCCAGCAGCTGTCTCAGCAGAGCCAGAGGCCAGAGGGGGTATTTCCTGTTTGTTTAATAGAGTCTTCACTTTTTCCTTTTAACCGCTAGTGGAGCAGATGGGCTCATGTTAGTTTAACAGAGAAAGTATTAGATCCCAAACTGATGTTAATCCACCCTCAGTTCTCCTTAGTTCATTTTCCTGCAGGGTTGTAGAGCTCATAGATGTTTGGGATGGGTTGTGAAGCTCAGAGATGTTTGGGATGGATTGTGAAGCTCAGAGATGTTTGGGATGGGTTGTAAAGCTCAGAGATGTTTGGGATGGATTGTGAAGCTCAGAGATGTTTGGGATGGATTGTGAAGCTCAGAGATGTTTGGGATGGGTTGTAAAGCTCAGAGATGTTTGGGATGGGTTGTAAAGCTCAGAGATGTTTGGGATGGGTTGTGAAGCTCAGAGATGTTTGGGATGGGTTGTGAAGCTCAGAGATGTTTGGGATGGGTTGTAAAGCTCAGAGATGTTTGGGATGGATTGTGAAGCTCAGAGATGTTTGGGATGGGTTGTAAAGCTCAGAGATGTTTGGGATGGGTTGTGAAGCTCAGAGATGTTTGGGATGGGTTGTGAAGCTCAGAGATGTTTGGGATGGGTTGTGAAGCTCAGAGATGTTTGGGATGGGTTGTAAAGCTCAGAGATGTTTGGGATGGGTTGTAAAGCTCAGAGATGTTTGGGATGGGTTGTAAAGCTCAGAGATGTTTGGGATGGATTGTGAAGCTCAGAGATGTTTGGGATGGATTGTAAAGCTCAGAGATGTTTGGGATGGATTGTGAAGCTCAGAGATGTTTGGGATGGGTTGTAAAGCTCAGAGATGTTTGGGATGGATTGTGAAGCTCAGAGATGTTTGGGATGGATTGTAAAGCTCAGAGATGTTTGGGATGGATTGTGAAGCTCAGAGATGTTTGGGATGGATTGTAAAGCTCAGAGATGTTTGGGATGGATTGTGAAGCTCAGAGATGTTTGGGATGGATTGTGAAGCTCAGAGATGTTTGGGATGGGTTGTGAAGCTCAGAGATATTTGGGATGGGTTGTAAAGCTCAGGGATGTTTGGGATGGGTTGTGAAGCTCAGAGATGTTTTGGATGGGTTGTGAAGCTCAGAGATGTTTGGGATGGTTTGTGAAGCTCAGAGATGTTTGGGATGGGTTGTAAAGCTCAGAGATGTTTGGGATGGATTGTGAAGCTCAGAGATGTTTGGGATGGATTGTAAAGCTCATAGATGTTTGGGATGGGTTGTGAAGCTCAGAGATGTTTGGGATGGATTGTAAAGCTCAGAGATGTTTGGGATGGTTTGTGAAGCTCAGAGATGTTTGGGATGGATTGTGAAGCTCAGAGATGTTTGGGATGGATTGTGAAGCTCAGAGATGTTTGGGATGGGTTGTAAAGCTCAGAGATGTTTGGGATGGATTGTGAAGCTCAGAGATGTTTGGGATGGATTGTGAAGCTCAGAGATGTTTGGGATGGGTTGTAAAGCTCAGAGATGTTTGGGATGGGTTGTAAAGCTCAGAGATGTTTGGGATGGGTTGTGAAGCTCAGAGATGTTTGGGATGGGTTGTGAAGCTCAGAGATGTTTGGGATGGGTTGTAAAGCTCAGAGATGTTTGGGATGGATTGTGAAGCTCAGAGATGTTTGGGATGGGTTGTAAAGCTCAGAGATGTTTGGGATGGGTTGTGAAGCTCAGAGATGTTTGGGATGGGTTGTGAAGCTCAGAGATGTTTGGGATGGGTTGTGAAGCTCAGAGATGTTTGGGATGGGTTGTAAAGCTCAGAGATGTTTGGGATGGGTTGTAAAGCTCAGAGATGTTTGGGATGGGTTGTAAAGCTCAGAGATGTTTGGGATGGATTGTGAAGCTCAGAGATGTTTGGGATGGATTGTAAAGCTCAGAGATGTTTGGGATGGATTGTGAAGCTCAGAGATGTTTGGGATGGGTTGTAAAGCTCAGAGATGTTTGGGATGGATTGTGAAGCTCAGAGATGTTTGGGATGGATTGTAAAGCTCAGAGATGTTTGGGATGGATTGTGAAGCTCAGAGATGTTTGGGATGGATTGTAAAGCTCAGAGATGTTTGGGATGGATTGTGAAGCTCAGAGATGTTTGGGATGGATTGTGAAGCTCAGAGATGTTTGGGATGGGTTGTGAAGCTCAGAGATATTTGGGATGGGTTGTAAAGCTCAGGGATGTTTGGGATGGGTTGTGAAGCTCAGAGATGTTTTGGATGGGTTGTGAAGCTCAGAGATGTTTGGGATGGTTTGTGAAGCTCAGAGATGTTTGGGATGGGTTGTAAAGCTCAGAGATGTTTGGGATGGATTGTGAAGCTCAGAGATGTTTGGGATGGATTGTAAAGCTCATAGATGTTTGGGATGGGTTGTGAAGCTCAGAGATGTTTGGGATGGATTGTAAAGCTCAGAGATGTTTGGGATGGTTTGTGAAGCTCAGAGATGTTTGGGATGGGTTGTGAAGCTCAGAGATGTTTGGGATGGGTTGTGAAGCTCAGAGATGTTTGGGATGGGTTGTGAAGCTCAGAGATGTTTGGGATGGTTTGTGAAGCTCAGAGATGTTTGGGATGGGTTGTGAAGCTCAGAGATGTTTGGGATGGGTTGTGAAGCTCAGAGATGTTTGGGATGGGTTGTGAAGCTCAGAGATGTTTGGGATGGTTTGTGAAGCTCAGAGATGTTTGGGATGGGTTGTAAAGCTCAGAGATGTTTGGGATGGATTGTGAAGCTCAGAGATGTTTGGGATGGGTTGTAAAGCTCAGAGATGTTTGGGATGGATTGTGAAGCTCAGAGATGTTTGGGATGGATTGTAAAGCTCAGAGATGTTTGGGATGGATTGTGAAGCTCAGAGATGTTTGGGATGGATTGTAAAGCTCAGAGATGTTTGGGATGGATTGTGAAGCTCAGAGATGTTTGAGATGGATTGTGAAGCTCAGAGATGTTTGGGATGGGTTGTGAAGCTCAGAGATATTTGGGATGGGTTGTAAAGCTCAGGGATGTTTGGGATGGGTTGTGAAGCTCAGAGATGTTTTGGATGGGTTGTGAAGCTCAGAGATGTTTGGGATGGTTTGTGAAGCTCAGAGATGTTTGGGATGGGTTGTAAAGCTCAGAGATGTTTGGGATGGATTGTGAAGCTCAGAGATGTTTGGGATGGATTGTAAAGCTCATAGATGTTTGGGATGGGTTGTGAAGCTCAGAGATGTTTGGGATGGATTGTAAAGCTCAGAGATGTTTGGGATGGTTTGTGAAGCTCAGAGATGTTTGGGATGGGTTGTGAAGCTCAGAGATGTTTGGGATGGGTTGTGAAGCTCAGAGATGTTTGGGATGGGTTGTGAAGCTCAGAGATGTTTGGGATGGTTTGTGAAGCTCAGAGATGTTTGGGATGGGTTGTGAAGCTCAGAGATGTTTGGGATGGGTTGTGAAGCTCAGAGATGTTTGGGATGGGTTGTGAAGCTCAGAGATGTTTGGGATGGTTTGTGAAGCTCAGAGATGTTTGGGATGGGTTGTAAAGCTCAGAGATGTTTGGGATGGATTGTAAAGCTCAGAGATGTTTGGGATGGGTTGTGAAGCTCAGAGATGTTTGGGATGGATTGTGAAGCTCAGAGATGTTTGGGATGGGTTGTGAAGCTCAGAGATGTTTGGGATGGATTGTAAAGCTCAGAGATGTTTGGGATGGATTGTAAAGCTCAGAGATGTTTGGGATGGATTGTGAAGCTCAGAGATGTTTGGGATGGGTTGTGAAGCTCAGAGATGTTTGGGATGGGTTGTAGAGCTCAGAGATGTATGGGATGGATTGTAAAGCTCAGAGATGTTTGGGATGGATTGTGAAGCTCAGAGATGTTTGGGATGGGTTGTGAAGCTCAGAGATGTTTGGGATGGATTGTGAAGCTCAGAGATGTTTGGGATGGGTTGTAAAGCTCAGAGATATTTGGGATGGATTGTGAAGCTCAGAGATGTTTGGGATGGGTTGTAAAGCTCAGAGATGTTTGGGATGGATTGTGAAGCTCAGAGATGTTTGGGATGGGTTGTAAAGCTCAGAGATGTTTGGGATGGATTGTGAAGCTCAGAGATGTTTGGGATGGATTGTAAAGCTCAGAGATGTTTGGGATGGATTGTGAAGCTCAGAGATGTTTGGGATGGATTGTAAAGCTCAGAGATGTTTGGGATGGATTGTGAAGCTCAGAGATGTTTGAGATGGATTGTGAAGCTCAGAGATGTTTGGGATGGGTTGTGAAGCTCAGAGATATTTGGGATGGGTTGTAAAGCTCAGGGATGTTTGGGATGGGTTGTGAAGCTCAGAGATGTTTTGGATGGGTTGTGAAGCTCAGAGATGTTTGGGATGGTTTGTGAAGCTCAGAGATGTTTGGGATGGGTTGTAAAGCTCAGAGATGTTTGGGATGGATTGTGAAGCTCAGAGATGTTTGGGATGGATTGTAAAGCTCATAGATGTTTGGGATGGGTTGTGAAGCTCAGAGATGTTTGGGATGGATTGTAAAGCTCAGAGATGTTTGGGATGGTTTGTGAAGCTCAGAGATGTTTGGGATGGGTTGTGAAGCTCAGAGATGTTTGGGATGGGTTGTGAAGCTCAGAGATGTTTGGGATGGGTTGTGAAGCTCAGAGATGTTTGGGATGGTTTGTGAAGCTCAGAGATGTTTGGGATGGGTTGTGAAGCTCAGAGATGTTTGGGATGGGTTGTGAAGCTCAGAGATGTTTGGGATGGGTTGTGAAGCTCAGAGATGTTTGGGATGGTTTGTGAAGCTCAGAGATGTTTGGGATGGGTTGTAAAGCTCAGAGATGTTTGGGATGGATTGTAAAGCTCAGAGATGTTTGGGATGGGTTGTGAAGCTCAGAGATGTTTGGGATGGATTGTGAAGCTCAGAGATGTTTGGGATGGGTTGTGAAGCTCAGAGATGTTTGGGATGGATTGTAAAGCTCAGAGATGTTTGGGATGGATTGTAAAGCTCAGAGATGTTTGGGATGGATTGTGAAGCTCAGAGATGTTTGGGATGGGTTGTGAAGCTCAGAGATGTTTGGGATGGGTTGTAGAGCTCAGAGATGTATGGGATGGATTGTAAAGCTCAGAGATGTTTGGGATGGATTGTGAAGCTCAGAGATGTTTGGGATGGGTTGTGAAGCTCAGAGATGTTTGGGATGGATTGTGAAGCTCAGAGATGTTTGGGATGGGTTGTAAAGCTCAGAGATATTTGGGATGGATTGTGAAGCTCAGAGATGTTTGGGATGGGTTGTAAAGCTCAGAGATGTTTGGGATGGGTTGTAAAGCTCAGAGATGTTTGGGATGGGTTGTGAAGCTCAGAGATGTTTGGGATGGATTGTAAAGCTCAGAGATGTTTGGGATGGATTGTGAAGCTCAGAGATGTTTGGGATGGGTTGTGAAGCTCAGAGATGTTTGGGATGGGTTGTAAAGCTCAGAGATATTTGGGATGGATTGTGAAGCTCAGAGATGTTTGGGATGGGTTGTAAAGCTCAGAGATGTTTGGGATGGATTGTGAAGCTCAGAGATGTTTGGGATGGGTTGTGAAGCTCAGAGATGTTTGGGATGGATTGTAAAGCTCAGAGATGTTTGGGATGGATTGTGAAGCTCAGAGATGTTTGGGATGGATTGTGAAGCTCAGAGATGTTTGGGATGGGTTGTAAAGCTCAGAGATATTTGGGATGGATTGTGAAGCTCAGAGATGTTTGGGATGGGTTGTGAAGCTCAGAGATGTTTGGGATGGATTGTGAAGCTCAGAGATGTTTGGGATGGATTGTAAAGCTCAGAGATGTTTGGGATGGATTGTGAAGCTCAGAGATGTTTGGGATGGGTTGTAAAGCTCAGAGATGTTTGGGATGGATTGTGAAGCTCAGAGATGTTTGGGATGGGTTGTAAAGCTCAGAGATGTTTGGGATGGGTTGTGAAGCTCAGAGATGTTTGGGATGGGTTGTGAAGCTCAGAGATGTTTGGGATGGGTTGTAAAGCTCAGAGATGTTTGGGATGGATTGTGAAGCTCAGAGATGTTTGGGATGGATTGTGAAGCTCAGAGATGTTTGGGATGGGTTGTGAAGCTCAGAGATGTTTGGGATGGATTGTGAAGCTCAGAGATGTTTGGGATGGGTTGTAAAGCTCAGAGATGTTTGGGATGGATTGTGAAGCTCAGAGATGTTTGGGATGGATTGTGAAGCTCAGAGATGTTTGGGATGGATTGTGAAGCTCAGAGATGTTTGGGATGGGTTGTGAAGCTCAGAGATGTTTGGGATGGGTTGTGAAGCTCAGAGATGTTTGGGATGGATTGTGAAGCTCAGAGATGTTTGGGATGGGTTGTAAAGCTCAGAGATGTTTGGGATGGATGTTCAACAGAACAAAAGAGAAGAGAGGCGTTGGTGTTAGCTGTTGTGTTAGCAGGCCTAGATTAACCCACTGTGTTAGCATTGTGTTTTGAGCTTGTTTTGGGGTCGGTTCTGAGAGATGATCTCTCATCCAGGTAGCAGTCTACACTCTACCACACTACCACACCCACTCTCTCTCTCAAGCTATCAAGTTGGCTACCTACTGCAATGCCTATTATTGTACTGTATGCAACATTCATTGGCTGCTGCCTCGGTGAGAGGAGGTTTCTTTGCTCTTTTCTCTTTATGTTATTTTCCAGTTGCCAAGGACAACTTGAGCGCAAGCCAGCCAGCAATGACGCTCTTGACATTGTCTCCTGAACATAGCTTTGAAGCTCCCTGACTTTCTCTCTCTGACTGACTTCATCAGTCTAGTCTCTCTCTCTCTCTCTCTCTATTGGATACGCTGTGTAGCCCCTCTAGTCTCTCTCTCTCTCTCTCTATTGGATACGCTGTGTAGCCCCTCTAGTCTCTCTCTCACTCTCTCTCTATTGGATACACTGTGTAGCCCCTCTAGTCTCTCTCTCTCTCTCTCTCTATTGGATACGCTGTGTAGCCCCTCTAGTCTCTCTCTCTCTCTCTCTATTGGATATGCTGTGTAGCCCCTCTAGTCTCTCTCTCTCTCTCTATTGGATACGCTGTGTAGCCCCTCTAGTCTCTCTCTCTCTCTCTCTCTCTCTCTCTATTGGATACGCTGTGTAGCCCCTCTAGTCTCTCTCTCTCTCTCTATTGGATATGCTGTGTAGCCCCTCTAGTCTCTCTCTCTCTCTCTCTCTCTCTCTCTCTCTATTGGATATGCTGTGTAGTCCCTCTAGTCTCTCTCTCTCTCTATTGGATACGATGTGTAGCCCCTCTAGTCTCTCTCTCTCTCTCTCTCTATTGGATACGCTGTGTAGCCCCTCTAGTCTCTCTCTCTCTCTCTCTATTGGATATGCTGTGTAGCCCCTCTAGTCTCTCTCTCTCTCTCTCTCTCTCTATTGGATACGCTGTGTAGCCCCTCTAGTCTCTCTCTCTCTCTCTATTGGATATGCTGTGTAGCCCCTCTAGTCTCTCTCTCTCTCTCTATTGGATACGCTGTGTAGCCCCTCTAGTCTCTCTCTCTCTCTCTCTCTCTATTGGATATGCTGTGTAGCCTCTCTCTCTCTCTCTCTCTATTGGATACGCTGTGTAGCCCCTCTAGTCTCGCTCTCTCTCTCTCTATTGGATACGCTGTGTAGCACCTCTAGTCTCTCTCTCTCTCTCTCTCTCTCTCTCTCTCTCTCTCTCTCTCTCTCTCTCTCTCTATTGGATACGCTGTGTAGTCCTTCTAGTCTCTCTCTCTCTCTCCCTCTATTGGATAGGCTGTGTAGCCCCTCTAGTCTCTCTCTCTCTCTCTGTTGGATACGCTGTGTAGCCCCTCTAGTCTCTCTCTCTCTCTCTCTCTCTCTCTCTATTGGATACGCTGTGTAGCCCCTCTAGTCTCTCTATCTCTCTGTTGGATACGCTGTGTAGCCCCTCTAGTCTCTCTATCTCTCTATTGGATACACTGTGTTGTCCCTCTAGTCTCTCTCTGTCTCTCTATTGGATACGCTGTGTAGCCCCTCTAGTCTCTCTCTCTCTATTGGATATGCTGTGTAGCCCCTCTTGTCTCTCTATCTCTCTATTGGATACACTGTGTAGTCCCTCTAGTCTCTCTATCTCTCTATTGGATATGCTGTGTAGCCCCTCTATTCTATCTCTCTCTCTCTATTGGATGCACTGTGTAGTCCCTCTTGTCTCTCTCTCTCTCTATTGGATACGCTGTGTAGCCCCTCTAGTCTCTCTCTCTCTATTGGATACGCTGTGTAGTCCCTCTAGTCTCTCTCTCTCTCTATTGGATACGCTGTGTAGCCCCTCTAGTCTCTCTCTCTCTCTCTATTGGATACGCTGTGTAGTCCCTCTAGTCTCTCTCTCTCTCTCTATTGGATACGCTGTGTAGCCCCTCTAGTCTCTCTCTCTCTATTGGATACGCTGTGTAGTCCCTCTAGTCTCTCTCTCTCTCTATTGGATACGCTGTGTAGCCCCTCTAGTCTCTCTCTCTCTCTCTATTGGATACGCTGTGTAGTCCCTCTAGTCTCTCTCTCTCTCTATTGGATACGCTGTGTAGCCCCTCTAGTCTCTCTCTCCCTCTCTCTCCCTCTCCCTCTCTCCTCTCTCCCTCTCTCCTCTCTCTTCTCCATCTCTCTCCTCTCCCTCTCTCTCTCCCTCTCTCTTTCTCTCCCTCTCACTCTCCCTCTCGTCTCGTAGTAGAGGCTATTTACAATCAGGAACCATGGACTTCTGGGAACAATTATTTTGGTGGATAGAGCTCAGCTGGCCACAGCAAACAGGAAACATCTTCTTCTGCTGTTAGTGTTTCTGTTGTACTGCCCTGGAGGTAAACCAACCTAACGGATGGTATTAAGTGGCTCTTCATCCACAGGAGCAGACAATCGGATAACAAATTCACCCTCCCTCTCTCTTCTATCTCTCCATTCCTCCATCCTCCCCTTCTTCCCTTCTTCCCTGCGTCGCCCTCGAGTAGCAGAGTCCTCATTATTTAATTAGATGAAGTGTAAACATCCCCTCTTCTCTTCTGTCTCAGCGCTCAATTTGGTCTTCATGGGGCAGCAGCACTGCTAGTCTGTATGATTCATTGCTTCAAACCATGTGCTGCTTCGTGCCATCTCACACACAAAAACACACACCCTGCAAATTAGTGTCTCAGGGCACAAGTTGGTTTTCTTGGCAGACAGCTGCTGAGTCTTTAACAGGTTGTTATTGTTAATAGTGAGTGAGATAAGAGTAAGGTTCAAATCAAATGTTATTTGTCACATGCAATACGAATACAACAGGTGTAGACTTTATCGTGAAATGCTTACTTACGAGCCCTTTCCCAACAATGCAGTTAAAAACATAGTTAAAGTAACTATAAGGAGGCTATGCAAGGAGCACCACTACAGAATCAATGTGCTGGGGGTACGAGGTAGTTGAGGTGATTGAGGTAATAAATGCATGTAGGTAGGGGTATTCAAGATAGATAACAAAGAGTGTGAGAGAGTGTGTGTGTGTGTGTGTGCGTGCGCGCGTCTGCGTGTGTGTGTGTTTGTGTGTGTGTGTGTGTGTGTGTGGTTGTGTATTTGTTTCTTAGATATGGTGCCAGTTGTGACTTCTATGAAGGTATGGATCATTTGGGCGGGTTCTTTCCCCTGCAGTCTGCTGCTGTTCCACTCCCCAGTTCCAGCTCTGACTGCAAGGTGAAACTCAAGCTGCCAATCAATGGAATCTGTCCCTCTAGGTCTCCCTCTTCCTCTCTCCTCTATCACTCCCAATTCTTCTCTCATCACTCCTTTTTGTCTTTCCCGCGCACGACTCCAATACCATCCTTAAATTTGCAGATGATACGATGGTGGTGGGCCTGATCACTGTTGATGATGAGACAGCCTATAGGGAGGAGTAAAGAGACCTGGCAGTGTGGTGCCAGGACAACAACCTCTCCCTCAACGTCAGCAAGACAAAGAAGCTGATTGTGGACTTCAGGAAACAGAGGGCCGAGCAAGCCCCCATTCACATCGGTGGGGCTGTAGTGGAGCGGGTTGAGAGCTTCAAGTTCCTCTGTGTCCACATCACTAAGGATCTATCATGATCCACACACACCAACACAGTCGTGAAGAGGGCACGACAACACTTCTTCCTCCTCAGGAGGCTGAAAAGATTTGACATGGGCCGTCAGATCCTCAAAAAGTTCTACAGCTGCACCATTGAGAGCATCTTGACTGGCTGCAAACCCACTTGGTATGGCAACTTATTGGCATCCGACCGCAAGGTGCTACAGAGGGTAGTGCGTACAGCCCAGTACATCACTGGGGCCGAGCTTCCTGTCATCCGGGACCTCTATACCAGGCGGTGTCAGAGGAAGCCCCTAAAAGTTGTCAAAGACTCCAGTCACCCAAGTCATAGACTGTTCTACACCAAAAGGCTCCTGAACAGCTTCTACCACCAAGCCATAAGACTGCTGAACAGTTAATCAAATGGCCACCCGGACTATTTGCAATGACCACCTTTTTTTATGGTACTGACTCCTCTTCACTGAACTCTACCCACACACTCACACATACTACACCAGGGATCATCAACTATATTCAGCCATGGGCCTATTATAATTTGTAGACGGCAAATTGACCCTCAAGATAGCCCAAACGGATATAATATTTGGATCAAACATAATCATTGCAAACCTTGCATACATTTGTATACGATCACATGCAGTTTATTAGGTGCACCCCATCTGGGTCGGACCCCTCTTTGCCTCCATAACATCCTGAATTCTCCGGGGCGTTCTGCAAGGTGTCAGAAACATTCCACAGGGATGTTGGTCCATGCTGACGCGATAGCATCATGCAGTTGCTGCAGATTGGACGGAGCTAAATTCATGCTGCGAACAACCTGTTCCATCTGTCGTGCATGAAAAGCCCCAGGAGGCCATTTCTGATATACTGGATGTGGCGCGCCTGGCACTGACGATCATACCACACTCAAAGTCGCTTATGTCACTCATCTTGCCCATTCTAACGTTTAGTCGAACAGTAACTGAATGCCTCAATGCCTATCTGCCTGCTTTATATAGTAAGCCACAGCTACGTGACTCACTGCACACACATACACACACACAGACCTGGCTGGTGAGTGTATATCGCTCTATTATGCGTGGGAATAGTTTGGAACAAAGTTGAAATCACTTGGAGATGATTTACGTGTCTTTTTAGTCTTTTCTGTCCCAAAATTTTTTATAAATAAATCACCTGCGTGCCAATTTTGGGAACCCTGTACTGCACTGACACTCATACACACACACACACACACACACACACACACACACACACACACACACACACACACACACACACACACACACACACACACACACACACACACACAGCTTCAAGTTCCTCTGTGTCCACATCACTAAGGATCTATCATGGTTCAAACACACCAACACAGTCGTGAAGAGGGCACGACAACACTTCTTCCTCCTCAGGAGACTGAAAATATTTGGCATGGGCCCTCAGATCCTCAAAAAATTCTACAGCTGCACCATTGAGAGCTGGTTGACTGGCTGCATCACCGCTTGGTACAGTAAGGCAACTGCTTGGCATCTAACCGCAAGTCACTACAGAGGGTAGTGCGTACGGCCCAGTACATCACTGTGGCCGAGCTCCCTGTCATCCAGGACCTCTATACCAGGCAATATCAGAGGAAGCCCCTAAAAGTTGTCAAAGACCCCAGCCACCCAAGTAATAGACTGTTCTCTCTGCTACTGCATGGCAAGTGGTACCTATGCACCAAGTCTGGAACCAACAAGAACCAGAACAGCTTTAGTTTGTGTGTTTGCATTGATATGGAGGCTATGTGTGCCTTTTCATTTTTTAAATGTAATTCTGTCCTTGAGCAGTTCTTGTCTATTGATGTTCTGTATGTTATTCTGTATTATGTTTTATATGTTGTGTGGACCCCAGGAAGAGTAGTTGCTGCTTTTGCAACAGTTAATGGGGATCCTAATAAAATACCCCAAAAATACCATAAGACTGCTAAATAGTTAGTAAACTAGTTAACCAAAAATACCATAAGACTGCTAAATAGTTAGTAAACTAGTTAACCAAAAATACCATAAGACTGCTAAATCGTTAGTAAACTAGTTAACCAAAAATACCATAAGACTGCTAAATAGTTAGTTAACTAGTTAACCAAAAATACCATAAGACTGCTAAATAGTTAGTTAACTAGTTAACCAATAGCCACCTGGACTGTCTGCATTGACCTTTTATGCTGTAACTTGTTTTGACTCATTATCTACATGCCCTCTTTTACGCTGCTGCTACTCTCTGTCCATCATATATGCATAGTCACTTTAACCGTACTTACATACTACCTCAATAAGTCTGACTAACAGGTGTATGTAGTCTCGCTACTCTTTTTTCAAATGTCTTTCTACTGTTGTTTTATTTCTATACTTACCTACACACACACACACACACACACACACACACACACACACACACACACACACACACACACACACACACACACACACACACACACACACACACACACACACACACACCATGCACATTTACAAAACAACAAACATACAGTACACACACACACACACACACACACACACACGCACACACACACACACACAGACACATGGCTTCCCCCCCATATCTGCAGGGTGCTGATGATATTGGGTGAAAGCCGTACTCCAACTATCGAGAGGGAGAGGGAAAAGGGGGGATGGAGGAAGGGAGAGGGAGGGAGGAAGGAGGGAGAGATGGAAGGTTGATAGAGGAGAGGGGGGGGGTTCCTGTCCCAGCCCGGGGCTGTTAAGCCAGGGTTATTGATCGAACGAATCGTTGATGTAATCTCTCTTACCCCCTGTTTTCTACAGCGTTATCACTGCAATTCCCAAAAGCCAGAACGCCATTGTCCTTGTCTTCACTCCTTTATTGGAAAGGCTTCCTGTCTTGACTCTGGGGGTTTATGGTGTACACTATTAAACACTATGCACACCGGTGTGTGTGTCTCCTCCCCTGAAGCTATTGAATAATCAAACAGGGTCAACCATATACAAGGACAGGCCAATTTAAAGAGCGTGGACGTGGTGGAGGAAAATGCCAAGACAGTCTCCCCCTCTCTCTCTCTCTCGCCTCCTCTACCCCACATTATCACATTATTTTAGTTGGCTCTCACTCCTGCATTTCTCTCATTTTGCCATGGAAACACCTTACAGAAGGAGAGACAGATCTGCATGCGTCAACACGGGAACGAAGGACTGCTTTTGTCTTCTTCTTAACGAGGGACTCATTCCTGGGCTGTACTGTACCTACCTGTGATAGCCACTTCATGTGACGCTCCAATA
>NC_143026.1:21110000-21122500 GCF_057628025.1 Oncorhynchus mykiss
GACATCAGAGACTGTAACGTTCTTTGCTTCACGGAAACATGGCTCACTGGAGAGACGCTATCGGAGGCGGTGCAGCCAGCGGGTTTCTCCACGCATCGCGCCGACAGAAACAAACATCTTTCTGGTAAGAAGAGGGGCGGAGCGTATGCCTTATGGCTAACGAGACATGGTGTGATGAAAGAAACATACAGGAACTCAAATCCTTCTGTTCACCTGATTTAGAATTCCTCACAATCAAATGTAGACCGCATTCTCTACCAAGAGAATTCTCTTCGATTATAATCACAGCCATTTATATCCCCCCCCAAGCAGACACATCGATGGCTCTGAACGAACTTTATTTGACTCTTTGCAAACTGGAATCCATTTATCCGGAGGCTGCATTCATTGTAGCTGGGGATTTTAACAAAGCTAATCTGAAAACAAGACTCACTAAATTTTATCAGCATATCGATTGCGCAACCAGGGGTGGAAAAACCTTGGATCATTGTTACTCTAACTTCCACGACGCATATAAGGCCCTGCCCCGCTCTCCTTTCGGAAAAGCTGACCACGACTCCATTTTGTTGATCCCTGCCTACAGACAGAAACTAAAACAAGAGGCTCCCACGCTGAGGTCTGTCCAACGCTGGTCCGACCAAGCTGACTCCACACTCCAAGACTGCTTCCATCACGTGGACTGGGACATGTTTCGTATTGCGTCAGATAACAATATTGACGAATACGCTGGTTCGGTGTGCGAGTTCATTAGAACATGCGTTGAAGATGTCGTTCCCATAGCAACGATTTAAACATTCCCTAACCAGAAACCGTGGATTGATGGCAGCATTCGCGTGAAACTGAAAGCGCGAACCACTGCTTTTAATCAGGGCAAGGTGACTGGTAACATGACCGAATACAAACAGTGCAGCTATTCCCTCCACAAGGCTATCAAACAAGCTAAGCGTCAGTACAGAGACAAAGTAGAATCTCAATTCAACGGCTCAGACACAAGAGGCATGTGGCAGGGTCTACAGTCAATCACGGACTCCAAGTAGAAATCCAGCCCAGTCACGGACCAGGATGTCCTGCTCCCAGGCAGACTAAATAACTTTTTTGCCCGCTTTGAGGACAATACAGTGCCACTGACACGGCCTGCAACGAAAACATGCGGACTCTCCTTCACTGCAGCCGAGGTGAGTAAGACATTTAAACGTGTTAACCCTCGCAAGGCTGCAGGCCCAGACGGCATCCCCAGCCGCGCCCTCAGAGCATGCGCAGACCAGCTGGCCGGTGTGTTTACGGACATATTCAATCAATCCCTATACCAGTCTGTTGTTCCCACATGCTTCAAAAGGGCCACCATTGTTCCTGTTCCCAAGAAAGCTAAGGTAACTGAGCTAAACGACTACCGCCCCGTAGCACTCACTTCCGTCATCATGAAGTGCTTTGAGAGACTAGTCAAGGACCATATCACCTCCACCCTACCTGACACCCTAGACCCACTCCAATTTGCTTACCGCCCCAATAGGTCCACTGAAGATGCAATCGCCATCACACTGCACACTGCCCTTTCCCATCTGGACAAGAGGAATACCTATGTGAGAATGCTGTTCATTGACTACAGCTCGGCATTCAACACCATAGTACCCTCCAAGCTCGTCATCAAGCTCGAGACCCTGGGTCTCGACCCCGCCCTGTGCAACTGGGTACTGGACTTCCTGACGGGCCGCCCCCAGGTGGTGAGGGTAGGCAACAACATCTCCTCCCCGCTGATCCTCAACACTGGGGCCCCACAAGGGTGCGTTCTGAGCCCTCTCCTGTACTCCCTGTTCACCCACGACTGCGTGGCCACGCACGCCTCCAACTCAATCATCAAGTTTGCGGACGACACAACAGTGGTAGGCTTGATTACCAACAACGACGAGACAGCCTACAGGGAGGAGGTGAGGGCCCTCGGAGTGTGGTGTCAGGAAAATAACCTCACACTCAACGTCAACAAAACTAAGGAGATGATTGTTGACTTCAGGAAACAGCAGAGGGAACACCCCCCTATCCACATCGATGGAACAGTAGTGGAGAGGGTAGCAAGTTTTAAGTTCCTCGGCATACACATCACAGACAAACTGAATTGGTCCACTCACACAGACAGCATTGTGAAGAAGGCGCAGCAGCGCCTCTTCAACCTCAGGAGGCTGAAGAAATTCAGTTTGTCACCAAAAGCACTCACAAACTTCTACAGATGCACAATCGAGAGCATCCTGGCGGGCTGTATCACCGCCTGGTACGGCAACTGCTCCGCCCACAACCGTAAGGCTCTCCAGAGGGTAGTGAGGTCTGCACAACGCATCACCGGGGGCAAACTACCTGCCCTCCAGGACACCTACACCACCCGATGTTACAGGAAGGCCATAAAGATCATCAAGGACATCAACCACCCGAGCCACTGCCTGTTCACCCCGCTATCATCCAGAAGGCGAGGTCAGTACAGGTGCATCAAAGCTGGGACCGAGAGACTGAAAAACAGCTTCTATCTCAAGGCCATCAGACTGTTAAACAGCCACCACTAACATTGAGTGGCTGCTGCCAACACACTGACACTGACACTGACTCAACTCCAGCCACTTTAATAATGGGAATTGATGGGAAATGATGTAAATATATCACTAGCCACTTTAAACAATGCTACCTTATATAATGTTACTTACCCTACATTATTAATCTCATATGCATACGTATATACTGTACCCTATATCATCGACTGCATCCTTATGTAATACATGTATCACTAGCCACTTTAACTATGCCACTTTGTTTACATACTCACCTCATGTATATACTGTACTCGATACCATCTACTGTATCCTGCCTATGCTGCTCTGTACCATCACTCATTCATATATCCTTATGTACATATTCTTTATCCCCTTACACTGTGTATAAGACAGTAGTTTTGGAATTGTTAGTTAGATTACTTGTTGGTTATTACTGCATTGTCGGAACTAGAAGCACAAGCATTTCGCTACACTCGCATTAACATCTGCTAACCATGTGTATGTGACAAATAAAATTTGATTTGATTTGATTTGATCAACAGTCATGTGCCCTCTGCTTGTCCAGTAACATTTTCCTGGGGTGGCTTCGTTGATCCTGAATGGATTTTGTTGTTCCATATTGCCCTTACTGTGTGTACGTCCATGTGTATTCCAATTAATACACACTCCTCCATGCCTGCATCAGAGGAAGTGTGAAGCAGTAATCACACCACTATGGGCTGGGCTTGGCACTGTGACACACTCAGGCTCGCAAACACACACACACACACACAGTCTCACTTTCTGACCTCACTGCTAATGGGTATAGCAATGTCCCTGTTTCCTGTCAGGTTTATTTGAACATTATCCGGACTGTCACCATGTGCAGAATGCTGATGAGATATGAGATGTATGACTAAAATAAGAGTGTTTTTTATATTGTTTACTTAGGTAGGATATAATATTGTTATTGCTTTGCTTGTTTTAGACATTTTTGCAATTTGCTTGAAAATCAGTATTTGTTTACATTTATCTGCAACATTGTTCCGACCACTAGGAGTTGTAGTGTCTTCTGTAGTGTCTTCTGTAGTGTCTTCTGTAGTGTATTCTGTAGTGTCTTCTGTAGTGTCTTCTGTAGTGTCTTCTTTAGTGTCTTCTCTAGTGTCATCTGTAGTGTATTCTGTAGTGTCTTCTGTAGTGTCTTCTGTAGTGTATTCTCTAGTGTCTTCTGTAGTGTATTCTGTAGTGTCATCTGTAGTGTCTTCTGTAGTGTCTTCTGTAGTGTCTTCTCTAGTGTCTTCTGTAGTGTCTTCTGTAGTGTCTTCTGTAGTGTCTTCTTTAGTGTCTTCTCTAGTGTCATCTGTAGTGTCTTCTGTAGTGTCTTCTGTAGTGTCTTCTGTAGTGTCTTCTCTAGTGTCACCTGTAGTGTCTTCTGTAGTGTCTTCTGTAGTGTCTTCTCCAGTGTCTTCTCTAGTGTCATCTGTAGTGTCTTCTGTAGTGTCTTCTGTAGTGTATTCTCTAGTGTCTTCTCTAGTGTCATCTGTAGTGTCTTCTGTAGTGTCTTCTGTACTGTCTTCTGTACTGTCTTCTGTAGTGTCATCTCCTGTTTTCTCTTCTTGTTTTGCTGTAGGACTTCCTGACAGACCTGATGATGTCAGAGGTGGACCGGTGTGGGGAGAACGAGCACCTGATCTTCCGAGAGAACACGCTGGCCACCAAGGCTATAGAGGAGTACCTCAAACTTGTGGGGCAGAAGTACCTACAGGATGCACTCGGTGAGTCTATCTGTCTGTCTGTCTATGTATCTGTCTGACTATATAGCTGCCTGCCTGCCTGCCTGCCTGCCTGCCTGCCTGCCTGCCTGCCTGCCTGCCTGCCTGCCTGCCTGCCTGCCTGGAAGCATATCTTTACATTGCCGAAGCAAATGGAATAGACAATAAACAAAAGGGAAATAAATAAGGGAAACATTAGTAAACATTACCCTCACTCTCTCTTTCTTTATCTGTCTTTCTGTCACTCAGCCCTCTTTTTCCTCTCTCTCTTTCTTTATCTGTCTTTCTGTCACTCAGCCCTCTTTTTCCTCTCTCTCTTTCTTTATCTGTCTTTCTGTCACTCAGCCCTCTTTTTCCTCACTCTCTCTCTTTATCTGTCTTTCTGTCACTCAGCCCTCTTTTCTCTCTCTCTCTCTCTCTCTTTATCTGTCTTTCTGTCACTCAGCCCTCTTTTTCCTCTCTCTCTCTCTTTATCTATTTCTGTCACTCAGCCCTCTTTTTCCTCTATCTCTCTCTTTATCTGTCTTTCTGTCACTCAGCCCTCTTTTTCCTCTCTCTCTCTCCATCCATCCATGCTTAATACAGAGACATTGTGTGTGTTGTCGTAAGCAATCAAAACTTGCTCTGGGTCAGTAGGCCATGTTTACTGAGCTGTAATTAAGGTCAGAGGTCATTGAGCTGTATTGGAGGTCAAAGGGCAGAGAAGGCCTCAGGCCTGGCAGACACAACACTCCTAGCCCCTGACCCCAGAGACTGGACATGGTGTCAACACAGAACTAAGTGCCTCTGTTTATTTTCTCTCTCTCTTTCTGTCTCTCTCTCTCTGTCTCTCTCTCTCTCTCTCTCTCTCTCTCTCTCCCTCCCTCTGACTATCTCCCTATATCTCTCCCTCTTTCGCTCTCTCTCTCTCTCTGTCTCTCTCTCTGTCTCTCTCTCTCTCTCTGTCTCTCTCTCTGTCTCTCTCTCTGTCTCTCTCTCTGTCTCTCCCTCCCTCTGACTATCTCTCTATCTCTGTCCATCTCTCTCTCTCTCTCTCTCTCTCCCTCTCTCACTCTACCACAAGGTGAGACCAAGGTTAGTCCAGTGTTGTGTTAGTGTTGGCTGTGGTCCTGGATATAAGCCTGGTGCATGTTGATGTGTTTACCTCATCCAGCCTGATTTAGAAACGTACACAGCAGCAGTTTTATCTACAGAAAAGCACATTGTCTCTCTATTTCCCTCTCCCTCCATCTCTCTCTCTCCCTCCATCTCTCTCTCTCCCTCCATCTCTCTCTTTCCCCTCCCACTCTCATGTATCTCTCTGTGCATAGATCTAATATCAGTGCAACAATGTGTGTGTGTGTGTGTGTGTGTGTGTGTGTGTGTCTATATCTCTCTCAGGGTTGAGTTAAGAATATATTGGAGCCTTAGTGAATAATGCATGTGTGTTTTTCTTGGAGTTAATGTGTTTTGAAGCCTGGGTGAATAATAGAACACCTCGTCACTACCGAAGATTGACTGCTTCCGGTCTGGTCTGCCATGAAGGGGCAACACAAGGACGACCAGGGGGAAAGAGAGGGAGAAGGGGGGAGAAGGAGAGGGAGAGAGGGGAGAAGGGTTTCTGATCATCTCAATAACAAACAGTGCAGGGGAAATGATTACATCTTATCACTGTCAAACTAACAATAAGATACTTGTTTCTATAGTCTTAACATGGACAGGTAGAGCCGCAAGTCAGACATCCTCTAATCGCCTCTCGCCATCTCTCATCTCTTTCCCTCTCTCATCTCTCTTTTCCTCTCTCTCATCTCTCACCTCTCTTCACATGGGAAGGACAAAGTTGACAGGAAGAGGGGAAGGGTTTGTGGAATGTTGATGGAGTGTTGTTCTAACATTGTTTATGTTGTCGTTATCTCGTCTGGTACATTGACTGAGATGGAGAACATGAGCATCAGTCATCAGTCATGGTGTATTACCTGGGATGGCCCTGGCCCCTATTGTTGTTTGACTTATTATTGTCATTGGATAGTTGGTGACAGTCTGAAGTTCATGTCTTGCTTATGGAAAGCTGTTACTGTGTGATGTCTTGAATGGAGACACAGTCATTAATTCACTGTTTCAGTCTCACTTTAATTAAAAGACATCATTGTCCTTCCATCTCAGAGGTCCTTGAGGGACAACAGGAAAGTGTGTGTGTGTGTGTGTGTGTGTGTGTGTGTGTGTGTGTGTGTGTGTGTGTGTGTGTGTGTGTGTGTGTGTGTGTGTGTGTGTGTGTGTGTGTGTGTGTGTGTGTGTGTGTGTGTGTGTGTGTGTGTCAGTGTAGGCTGCTGAGGGGAGGAAAGCTCATAATAATGGCTGGAACGGAGTTAATGGAATTGAATCAGACACATGGAAACCTTGTGTTTGATGTATTTGATACCATTCTACCTCTTCCGCTTCAGCCAAACTAGGGAGTTTTTCCTAGCCACCGTGCTTCTACATCTGCATTGCTTGCTGTTTGGGGTTTTAGGCTGGGTTTTTGTACATCACTTTGTGACATCGGCTGATGTAAAAAGGGGTTTATAAATACATTTGATTGATTACCACAAGCCCGTCTACCCCATTTAAAGAGCCACCAACCTCCTGTGGTATGTGTGTGTGTGTGTGGGGGGGGGGGGGCTAATATCCCCAAAAGTCCCCACTAGTATAGTAAAACAAGGAAAATGTCCCAAGTCCCCATGAGGACAAAGGCTATTTTAGGCTTAGGTTTAGGGTTAGGTTTAGGGTTAGGGTTAGGGTAAGATGTTAGTGGTTGGGTTTAAGATTAGGAGTTAGGTTTAGGGTTAGGGTAACATTTAAGGGAAAATAGGATTTTTAATGGAAATACATTTAGGTCCCACTTAGGACAGAATAACAAAACATGTGTGTTCAGTGAGTTGACTGAATGTTACTGTCTGCCTGTGTCTCTCTCTCCCTGTGTTGTAGCTGAGTTGACTGAATGTTACTGTCTGCCTGTCTCTCTCTCCCTGTGTTGTAGCTGAGTTGACTGAATATTACTGCCTGCCTGTGTCTCTCTCTCCCTGTGTTGTACCTGAGTTGACTGAATGTTACTGTCTGCCTGTGTCTGCCTCTCCCTGTGTTGTAGCTGAGTTGACTGAATGTTACTGTTTGCCTGTGTCTCTCTCTCCCTGTCTGGTAGCTGAGTTGAAGTTGACTGAATGTTACTGTCTGCCTGTGTCTCTCTCTCCCTGTGTTGTACCTGAGTTGACTGAATGTTACTGTCTGCCTGTGTCTCTCTCCCTGTGTTGTACCTGAGTTGACTGAATGTTACTGTCTGACTGTCTCTCTCTCCCTGTGTTGTACCTGAGTTGACTGAATGTTACTGTCTGCCTGTGTCTCTCTCTCCCTGTGTTGTACCTGAGTTGACTGAATGTTACTGTCTGCCTGTGTCTCTCTCTCCCTGTGTTGTAGCTGAGTTGACTGAATGTTACTGTCTGCCTGTGTCTCTCTCCCTGTGTTGTAGCTGAGTTGACTGAATGTTAATGTCTGCCTGTGTCTCTCTCTCCCTGTGTTGTAGCTGAGTTGACTGATTGTTACTGTCTGCCTGTGTCTCTCTCTCTCCCTGTGTTGTAGCTGAGTTGAAGTTGACTGAATGTTACTGTCTGTCTGTGTCTCTCTCTCCCTGTTTTGTACCTGAGTTGACTGAATGTTACTGTCTGCCTGTGTCTCTCTCTCCCTGTGTTGTAGCTGAGTTGACTGATTGTTACTGTCTGCCTGTGTCTCTCTCTCTCCCTGTGTTGTAGCTGAGTTGAAGTTGACTGAATGTTACTGTCTGCTTGTGTCTCTCTCTCCCTGTGTTGTAGCTGAGTTGACTGAATGTTACTGTCTGCCTGTGTCTCTCTCTCCCTGTGTTGTAGCTGAGTTGAAGTTGACTCAATGTTACTGTCTGCCTGTGTCTCTCTCTCCCTGTGTTCTAGCTGAGTTGACTGAATGTTACGGTCTGCCTGTGTCTCTCTCTCCCTGTGTTATACCTGAGTTGACTGAATGTTACTGTCTGCCTGTGTCTCTCTCCCTGTGTTGTAGCTGAGTTGACTGAATGTTACTGTCTGCCTGTGTCTCTCTCTCCCTGTGTTATACCTGAGTTGACTGAATGTTAGTGTCTGCCTGTGTCTCTCTCTCCCTGTGTTGTAGCTGAGTTGACTGAATGTTACTGTCTGCCTGTGTCTCTCTCTCCCTGTGTTGTACCTGTGTTGACTGAATGTTACTGTCTGCCTGTGTCTCTCTCTCCCTGTGTTGTACCTGAGTTGACTGAATGTTACTGTCTGCCTGTGTCTCTCTCTCCCTGTGTTGTAGCTGAGTTGACTGAATGTTACTGTCTGCCTGTGTCTCTCTCTCCCTGTGTTATACCTGAGTTGACTGAATGTTACTGTCTGCCTGTGCCTTTCTCTCCCTGTGTTGTAGGTGAGTTGACTGAATGTTAGTGTCTGACTTGTCTTTCTCTCCCTGTGTTCTAGGTGAGTTGACTGAATGTTAGTGTCTGACTTGTCTTTCTCTCCCTGTGTTGTAGGTGAGTTGACTGAATGTTAGTGTCTGACTTGTCTTTCTCTCCCTGTGTTATACCTGAGTTGACTGAATGTTACTGTCTGCCTGTGCCTTTCTCTCCCTGTGTTGTAGGTGAGTTGACTGAATGTTAGTGTCTGACTTGTCTTTCTCTCCCTGTGTTCTAGGTGAGTTGACTGAATGTTAGTGTCTGACTTGTCTTTTTCTCCCTGTGTTGTAGGTGAGTTGACTGAATGTTAGTGTCTGACTTGTCTTTCTCTCCCTGTGTTCTAGTTGAGTTGACTGAATGTTAGTGTCTGACTTGTCTGTCTCTCCCTGTGTTGTAGGTGAGTTTATCAAGGCGTTGTATGAGTCAGATGAGAACTGTGAGGTGGACCCGTCCAAGTGTTCGTCCAATGACCTGCAGGAGCACCAGAGCAACCTGAAGATGTGCTGTGAGCTGGCCTTCTGCAAGATCATCAACTCCTACTGGTAACTTCTGGGACACCACCCACAATGCATTACCAACAAAATGTGTTGTTACCATGTGTTTATAAATTCATACCATAGTGATATGGCCATTGGTGGACATTCCGCCAATGCTTTCAGCGCTTACTGTTAGCTATTCTATAGTTGCTATGCAGGACCTAAATTCACCTGTTCAAACAGCAATAAAGTATAGCTCTCTGTAGCTCTCTGTAGCTCTCTGTAGCTCTGTAATATGAGAGTGAAAGTGTACCTACCTCCATATTGCCGTTAACACCTCTTTTCCCTCCTCCTGCAGTGTGTTTCCACGGGAACTCAAGGAGGTGTTTGCATCGTGGCGACAGGAGTGCAGTAGCCGGGGGCGACCGGACATCAGCGAGCGTCTGATCAGTGCGTCTCTGTTCCTGCGTTTCCTGTGTCCGGCCGTTATGTCCCCGTCGCTTTTCAACCTGATGCAGGAATACCCTGATGACCGCACCGCACGCACACTCACACTCATCGCCAAGGTCACGCAGAACCTGGCCAACTTCGCCAAGTGAGTGTGTGTGTGGGTTTATGGAGTGTGTGTATTGGTGTTGAGTTTGTGTGTGTGTTTGAGAGAGAGTATGTGTTCTATATACTCAACCTATCTCTCCCTCCCTATCTCTCTTGCGCTCTCTTTCTTTCTCTCTCTCTCTCTCTCTCTCTCTCTCTCTCTATCTCCCTCCCTCCCTCCCTCCCTCCCTCCCTCCCTCCCTCCCTCCCTCTCTATCTATCTCTCCCTCCCCTCCCCTCCCACCCCTCCCTCCCTCCCTCCATCTCTCCCAGGTTTGGCAGTAAGGAGGAGTACATGTCCTTTATGAACCAGTTCCTGGAACATGAGTGGACCAACATGCAGCGCTTCCTGCTGGAGATCTCTAACCCAGAGACCATCTCTAACACTGCAGGGTTCGAAGGTTACATAGACCTGGGACGGGAGCTGTCCACCCTGCACAACCTGCTGTCAGAGGTCGTCTCTACCATGGACCAGGTAGGGCTGACCAGGCAATGACAACTAATACAATGGACATAGTAGTAGTCACATGAAATATACAGCATACTGTATAGGGACAGGAGCTTTTTCCAAGACTCCAGGTCCCAAGTTTATCCTGACTATGTTAACTGATTAGGAACAACTCCAGGTCCCTAGTTGTAACCTCTATAACTAGCCTGGAGTTTTCCCCAGGTCATGAAGTCAGGACTAAATACATAATAATATTATCAGCACAGCCCTTCTGCATTTAGTAATGTACTGCGAGTAGTAGCATGTTAACCTAACTAGATTCAATCATGTGTACAGCACGCTATTGCTTACATAATACAACGACTGCTGTGAGACTGAGTGCTCTATTGGAATGCTCTGAGGGCCTGGGAGGACATAGATATACAACACTATGTTTTTGTGGGAGGCATCCAAATGGATTTGTAGGGACACCTAGTGCATTAGCCATGGTTCCGCATGGAGAGCCATCCCAGCGTGTTAATTACTAGGTATATTGGGGGCAAAGCCCATAGACTCTGTGTGCTACATCCCATCCTCACTGAGGACAGCACTCCCGTCCGTCTCCAACCAAAATAAAGCCCATAGACTCTGTGTGCTGCATCCCATCCTCACTGAGGACAGCACTCCCGTCCGTCTCCAACCAAAATAAAGCCCATAGACTCTGTGTGCTGCATCCCATCCTCACTGAGGACAGCACTCCCGTCCATCTCCAACCAAAATAAAGTCCTTCAAGGCTCTGAGGCCGGCCTGTTTCATTATTCAGACTGAAGGACATAATCAGAGGGAGATTAGCTCTCTGTAATGGGAAAAAGAATGCCCCAGCCAGGCTCACTGTCTGATACAGGCACAGGGAGGTCTCTACTGATATCCAAGGTTTAAGTCAGTGCATGTAAAAGTTACAAAATTGCCACATGAATGCTTAAATGGGTTCAAACAGTGGAGTAGAAAACTGTGAAGGATGCCATGAATAAACAGCTTAACAGTGAACCTAAGTAGGAGGAAGTTTGCCCCAAACAAGGCCAGTCTTGCATCTCCCATACTGCCCCGCCCTAATGAGTTATTAGGTTTGGAAAGGATTAAAGCTGATCCTAGACCTGTGTCCAAAGGCCTCAACTTCTACACAGAGCTACCATGACCACTGACCCCATCTGACCCCATCTCTGACCCATCTCTGACCCCACTTTAACCCTCAGAGCTCCGCCTCCAAGCTAGGCCCCCTACCCAGGATCCTCCGGGATGTGAACACAGCGCTGAACAACCCGTCCAGCATGACCATGAGCATGACCGCTCCGTCCTCCTCTGACCGTATGGGGTCACCGCCCAATGTAGGGGCAGAATGCAGCATCTCCACCGGCCTACAGAAGATGGTCATCGACAATGACCTTTCAGGGTAAGGACAGGGTTTGGGATAAAATAAAGGGAATGAGGGTGGGGTAAGGGTTAAGGAGAACAAGAACAGATAAGGCTAGGGGTATGGGTAAGGACAGGGTAAGGGTTTAGGAGAACAAGAACAGATAAGGCTAGGGGTATGGATAAGGACAGGGTAAGGGTTTAGGAGAACAAGAACAGATAAGGCTAGGGGTATGGGTAAGGACAGGGTAAGGGTTTAGGAGAACAAGAACAGATAAGGCTAGGGGTATGGGTAAGGACAGGGTAAGGGTTAGGAGAACAAGAACAGATAAACCTAGGGGTATGGGTAAGGACAGGGTAAGGGTTAGGAGAACAAGAACAGATAAACCTAGGGGTATGGGTAAGGACAGGGTAAGGGTTAAGGAGAACAAGAACAGATAAGGCTAGGGGTATGGGTAAGGACAGGGTAAGGGTTTAGGAGAACAAGAACAGATAAGGCTAGGGGTATGGATAAGGACAGGGTAAGGGTTTAGGAGAACAAGAACAGATAAGGCTAGGGGTATGGGTAAGGACAGGGTAAGGGTTTAGGAGAACAAGAACAGATAAGGCTAGGGGTATGGGTAAGGACAGGGTAAGGGTTTAGGAGAACAAGAACAGATAAAGCTAGGGGTATGGGTAAGGACAGGGTAAGGGTTTAGGAGAACAAGAACAGATAAAGCTAGGGGTATGGGTAAAGACAGGGTAAGGGTTAGGAAGAACAAAAAGGAAAGGGTATAGGTAAGCATGGTTAAGGGGGATTTCTCGTTTGGGCAAAAGTCCGTCCACCATCCTCTCTCCTCTGTGACCCAGAAAGCGATAAGT
>NC_143026.1:21360000-21452500 GCF_057628025.1 Oncorhynchus mykiss
CTGCCCTCCACTGGCAAGTTTGGCCTTTTTGCTGAGGTGAGTGGGTGAGCGAGAGGGTGGAGGAGAGAAAGCCATTTTAGACTGGAGGGAGGTGCGTGGGTGGGTCTTCCTATTATGTCATTCACTGACAGACCTTAAAGAGCTATTGAAAACCTGTTAGACATTTCCAGTTGATCAGCAAGCCAACGTTAGGCTAACCAGTTATCATGGCCAGAGTATGTGCCCCAACTTTTTTATTGTTATGATATGGGTGCTAATTTAAGGTTGCCACGTGGATGGACACTACATTACCACTTCCACACTCCATTCTAGAGTTCGACCAATTTATTTTTTTAACGCTGATACCGATTTATTGGAGGACCAAAAAGCCGCTTAATCAGCCGTTTTTTATTAATATTATTATTATTATTATTATTATTTTATTTATTTTTTTATTAAATTTGTATTTATTTTTATTTGTAAAATTGACAATTACAACAATACTGAATGAACACTTATTTTAACTTAATATAATACATCAATAAAATCAATTTAGCCTCAAATAAATAATGATTTTCAATTTGGTTTAAATAATGCAGAAACAAAGTGTTGGAGAAGAAAGTAAAAGTGCAATATGTGCCATGTAGGAAAGCTAACGTTTAAGTTCCTTGCTCAGAACATGAGAACATATGAAAGCTGGTGGTTCCTTTTAACATGAGTCTTCAATATTTTCAGGTAAGAAGTTTTAGGTTGTAGTTATAGGACTATTTCTCTCTATACCATTTGTATTTCATATACCTTTGACTATTGGATGTTCTTATAGGCACTTTCGTATTGCCAGTGTAACAGTATAGCTTCCGTCCCTCTCCTCGCTCCTACCTGGGCTCGAACCAGGAACGCATCGACAACAGCCACCCTCGAAGCAGTGTTACCCATGCAGAGCAAGGGGAACAACCACTCCAAGTCTCAGAGCGAGTGACATTTGAAACGCTATTAGCGCGCACCCCGCTAACTAGCTAGCCATTTCACATCATTACATCAGCCTAATCTCGGGAGTTAATAGGCTTGAAGTCAAACAGCAGAGCTGCTGTCAAAACACACGAAAGTGCTGTTTGAATAAATGCTTACGAGCCTGCTGCTGCCTACCACCGCTCAGTGAGACTGCTCTATCAAATCATAGACTTAATTATAACAACATAACACACAGAAATGCGAGCCTTAGGTCATTAATATGGTCGAATCCGGAAACTATCATCTTGAAAACAAGACGTTTATTTCAGTGAATTACGGAACGGTTCCGTATTTTATCTAATGGGTGGCATCCATCAGTCTAAATATTCCTGTTACATTGCACAACCTTCAATGTTATGTCATAATTACGTAAAATTCTGGCAAATTAGTTTGCAATGAGCCAGGCAGCCCAAACTGTTGCATATACCCTGACTCTGCGTGCAATAAACGCAAGAGAAGGGACACAATTTCACCTGGTTAATATTGCCTGCTAACCTGGATTTATTTTAGCTAAATATGCAGGTTTTAAAATATATACTTCTGTATATTGATTTTTAGAAAGGCATTGGTGTTTATGGTTAGGTACACGTTGGAGCAAAGACGGTCCTTTTTCGCGAATGCGCACTGCATCGATTATATTCAACGCAGGACACTAGATAAACTAGTAATATCATCAACCATGTGTAGTTACAGCTATTGATTACGATTAAGTTTAATGCTAGCTAGCAACTTACCTTGGCTTCTTACTGCATTCGCGTAACAGGCGGGCTCCTCGTGAGGCAGGTGGTTAGAGCGTTGGACTAGTTTAACCATAAGGTTGCAAGATTGAATCCCTGCGCTGACAAGGTAAAAATCTGTCGTTCTGTCCCTGAACAAGGCAGTTAACCCACCGTTCCTAGGCCGTCATTGAAAATAAGAATGTGTTCTTAACTGACTTGCCTAGTTAAATAAAGATTAAATAAAGGTGTAAAAAAAAATAAAAAATCTGCAAAATCGGCATCCAAAATTACCGATTTCCAATTATGAAAACTTGAAATCAGCCCTAATTAATTGGCCATTCCGATTAATCGGTCGAACCTCTACTCCATTCCCAGGGGGCAGCACTAACCGGGGCTGGTGGTCTGCCAGGAAGTCTGGTGAAGCCTTGATAAGCACACAGGTGCGGGGTAATCAAGGTGATTCACTGTGATTCACCATTCACTGTTCTCATATTCTGACTTCTCACCTAATTGCACCATTAAGTCTGATTGCACCATTAAGTCTGATTACAGACCACTTAGCTATGCCTAGGACAACTAGACATAACGAGTGTAGCAAAACCAGTAGGCTGGCTAATAAGAACACACAAGACATGAGAATTACATTAAATATGGTTTAACTGCAAAGTTCTCTCTCCGCCATATGGCAATGTGTAGAATTGCAGAAAATTAGCTTTTAAAAATGCTAAATTTTCTCTCAACCAACATGAGGGCTGTGAACAGTTTTTAGGATGGGTTGTGAGCTGGGGCTTTGTTACTACAGCGATTAATGACAATATCCATCTGGACCTTTGCCACCTAGGACTTTTCTGTGACAGAACCTCAAATGGTAATTGCGTACTCTATCTACAACCTGTTTAGGTTGGTTGTCTGGTTTTAGTGAAGGGTGAAATATCAATCTGTGTCTTACTTCCATCAGTTCAACAACTCAAACACTGGTTTGTTCACAATCCACACTGGCAAAGATGACATCAGGCTGATTCACAAAGTGGACTCATGGAATGGCCTGACCAAGGTGAGGTCACACAGCCATGTGCCTTCACCTTTACAGATTGGGCTGAGGGGCTGTTAGAAAAAGCATGGAGGAAAACTGATTTGGGCCTCTTGTAGAAGGACTCCATGGAAATCAATGGCAACTGTTATGGAGTGGACTATCCCTGCTAAATAATTAAATGAATCCAAAGTAATAAAGTTTGACTGCAGTGAAATCCTGAATAATTTCCTGCTCTAGGAAGAGCGCTCAATGGATGATAACACTCAGTCTCTCGCTTTCTCTAGTTGACCAATTGGAAGACTCCTCAGTGTAACATGATCAATGGTACAGCAGGACAAATGTGGCCTCCCTTCATGACTAAAGAATCTACACTGCCCTTCTACAGTCCTGACGCCTGCAGGTACACATACACACACACACACACATACACACACACACACACACATACACACATACATATGTGTATGTATCTCAGCAAAAAAAGAAATTATCCTGTCTTTCAAAGATAATTAGTAAAAATCCAAATAACTTCACAGATCTTCATTGTAAAGGGTTTAAACACTGTTTCTCATGCTTGTTCAATGAACCATACACAATTAATGAACATGCACCTGTGGAACGGTCGTTAAGACACTAACAGCTTACAGACGCTAGGCAATTAAGGTCACAGTTAGGCCTCTTTAGTGTCCTAAGTTTTAATTTCTACTGACTCTGAAAAACACCAAAAGATGCCCAGGGTCCCTGCTCATCTGCGTGGACGTGCCTTAGGCATGCTGCAAGAAGGCATGAGTACTGCAGATGTGGTCAGGGCAATAAATTGCAATCTCCGTACCGTGAGACACCTAAGACAGCGCTACAGGGAGACAGGGTGGACAGCTGTGTAACACCTGTAACAACACCTGCACAGGATCGGTACATTCAAACATCACACCTGCGGGACAGGTACAGGATGGCAACAACAACTGCCCGGGTTACACCAGGAAGGCACAATCCCTCCATCAGTGCTCAGACTGTCCGCAATAGGCTGAGAGAGGCTGGACTGAGGGCTTGTAGGCCTGTTGTAAAGTCAGGTCCACACCAGACATCACTGGCAACAACGTCGCCTATGGGCACAAACCCACCGTCACTGGACCAGACAGGACTGGCAAAAAGTGCTCTTCACTGCCGCGGTTTTGTCTCACCAGGGGTGATGGTCGGATTCGCATTTATCGTCAAAGGAAAGAGTGTTCCACTGATGCCTGTACTCTGGAGCGGGATCGATTTGGAGGTCAATCATTCTCTGCGGCGGTGTCACAGCATCATCGGACTGAGCTTATTGTCGTTGCAGGCAAACTCAACGCTGTGCGTTACAGGGAAGACATCCTCCTCCCTCATGTGGTACCCTTCCTGCAGGTTCATCCTGACATGACCCTCCAGCATGACAATGCCACCACACACAGAACGTGCAGTATGGCTGAAGACAGGAATATCAGTATTCTGCCATGGCCAGCGACGAGCCCGGATCTCAATCCCATTGAGCACGTCTGGGACCTGTTGGATGAGGGTGAGGGCTAGGGACATTCCTCCCAGGAATTTTCTGGAACTTGCAGGTGCCTTGGTGGAAGAGTGGGGTAACATCTCACAGCAAAAACTGACAAATTTGGTGCAGTCCGTGAGGAGATTCACTGCAGTACTTAATGCATCTTGTGGCCACACCAGATACTGCCTGTTTTGATTTTGACCCCCCCCTTTGTTCAGGGACACATTATTCCATTTCTGTTAGTCACATGTCTGTGGAACTTGTTCAGTTTGTATGTTGAATCTTATGTTCATACAAATATTTACACATGTTAAGTTTGCTGAAAATAAGCACAGTTGACAGTGAGAGGACGTATCTTTTTTTGCTGAGTTTATATATAGTGTGTCTCTCTCTCTAAAGATCTTTGGAGATGGTGTACCAGCGTGAGGGGATAATGGAGGGGATTCCTCTGTATCGTTACGTGGCACCTAAGACTCTGTTCGCTAATGGCTCAGACTACGCTCCCAACGAGGGATTCTGTCCCTGCAGACAGTCTGGCCTCCTCAACGTCAGCAGCTGCAGATCCAGTCAGTGCACACACGAGCGCACGCACACCCGGACGCATGCACATGATTTGTTAGAGCTGCAGGTAGCCTAGTGGTTAGCGTGTTGGTCCATTAACCAAAAGGTCGCTGGTTCGAATACCCGAGCTGCCAAGGTCAAATCTGTCTTTGAGAAAAGCACTAACCCGAATTTCCTTCAGGTGTGCTGTACTACTATGGCTGTAAAAACCCATTTCCCTGCACCTATTTTATTTTTTCAAACACACAAGATACAGGCACACCTCCTAAGTGACGGTTATTATAATCCTTGTAATCATGACCCAGATACCTTGTCTGATAAACAGACTAGTGGAGGAGGTATGGCAAACGCACACAGAGGAGCAATGCTGCTGTGTGAACAGATGGAGAAGCACTTTGTAATGAAACATAATGCTGTCTCATGCCTCTCTTATGGTCCTAATCTAGCACCCCATAGAACATGCATCAATATATCATATACACTTGGGGCTGAATTGTAGCTTGAGAAATGCCCACATACTGTATAACCATTTTTTGAATAAATCATGCATTGATGTCGAGGGGAGATTTGAACAAAAGTTCAAATTCAGGAATCAACCGCTTGTCTCATAAGTACTTCTTACATAGGATATTAATTGTATTAATATTGTTTTCTAGACTCCCCAGTGTTTATCTCCCACCCGCACTTCTACAATGCTGACCCTGTCCTGCTGGACTATGTACAGGGACTTCAGCCTACTGAGGACCAACATGGACTCTTCATAGACATCCACCCTGTGAGTAATATTTGTGTATGTTTATTTGTGTGAGTACCAGTCAAAAGTTAGGACACACTCATTCCAGGGTTTTTCTTTATTTTATTATTTTCTACATTGTGGACTAATAGTGAAGACATCAAAACTATAATATGTGGAAGCATGTAGGAACCCCAAAAAGTGTTAAACAAATCAATATATATTTGAGGATCTTCAAAGTAGCCACTCTTTGCCTTGATGACAGCTTTGCACACTATTGGCATTCTCACAACCAGCTTCATGAGGTAGTCACCTGGAATGCATTTAAATTAACAGGTGTGCCTTGTATTGTGGATTTCTTTCCTTCTTGATATGTTTGAGCCAATCAGTTGTTGTGACAAGTTATGGGTGGTATACAGAAGGATAGCCCAATTTGGTAAAATATTATGGCAAGAACAGCTGAAATAAGCAAAGAGAAATTACAGTCCATTACTTTAAGACATGAAGAAGCTTTCCGGATTGACTGACCTTCAAGTGCAGTCGCAAAAACTATCAAGCGCTATGATGAAACTGTCTCTCATGAGGACCGCCACAGGAAAGGAAGACCCAGAGTTACCTCTGCTGCAGAGTATAAGTTCATTAGTTACCAGTCTCAGAAATTGCAGCCCAAATAAATGCTTCAGAGTTCAAGTAACAGACACATCTCAACATCGACTGTTTAGAGGAGACTGTGAATCAGACCTTCATGGTCGAATTGCTGCAAAGAAAATGCTACTAAAGGACACCAATAAGAAGACTTGCTTGGGCAAGGAAACACGAGCAATGGACATTAGACCGTTGGAATTCTGTCTTTTGGTCTGAGATTAAAGATTTTTTGGTTCCAACCCCCATATCTTTGAGATGCAGAGTAGGTGAACGGATCGTCTCTGCATGTGTAGTACCCACCGTGAAGCATGGAGGATTAGGTGTGGGGGTGCTTAGCTGGTGACACTCAGGTTTATTTAGAATTCAAGGCACACTTAACCAGCATGGCTACCACAGCATTCTGCAGAGATACGCCATCCCATCTGGTTTGCGCTTAGTGGGAATATAATTTGTTTTTCAATAGGACAATGACCCAACACACCTCCAGGTTGTGTAAGGGCTATTTGACCAAGGAGCTTGATGGAGTGCTGCATCAGATGACCTGGCCTCCTGACCTCAACCCAATTGAGATGGTTTGGGATGAGTTGGACCGCAGAGTGAAGGAAAAGCAGCCAACAAGTGCTCAGTATATGTGGGAACTCCTTGAAGACTGTTGGAAATGCATTCCAGGAGAAGCTGGTTGAGAGAATGTCAAGTGTGCAAAACTGTCAAGGCAAAGAGTGGCTACTTTGAAGAATCTCAAATATAAAATATTTTGATTTGTTTAACACTTTTTGTTTACCAAATGATTCTATATGTGTTCATAGTTTTGATGTCTTCACTACTACAATGTAAAAAATAGTAAAATTTAAAAAGCCCTTGAAAGCTTGGACACCAACTCTTTCGACTGGTACTGTGTGTGTGTGTGAGAATCTGGAAATTATTCAGACCCCTTGACACACGTTTTGTTACAGCCTCTTTCAAAAATTGATACAATGTTCCCCTCAATCTACACACAATACCCCATAATACAAAGAAATGTAAAAAAAAACAACCTGTAATTAGCACATTTACATAAGTATTCAGACCCTTTACTCAGTACTTTGATGAAGTACCTTTGGGAGTGACTACAGCCATGAGTCTTCTTGGGTATGACGCTGCATGCTTGGCACAACTGTATTTTGGGGGTTTCTCCCATTTCTCTGCAGATCCTTTCTAGCTCTATCAGGTTGGATGGGGAGCATCGCTGCACAGCTATTTTCAGGTGTCTTCAGTGATGCTCTGGCTGGGCCACTATTCAGAGACTTGTCCCCGTAGCCACTCCTGCGTTGTCTTGGCTATGTGCTTCGGGTTATTGTCCTGTTTGAAGGTGAACATTCACCCCCGTCTGGTGGCCTGGAGCAGGTATTCATCAAGGATCTCTGTACTTTGTTCATTCTTCTTTCCCTTGATCCTGACTAGTCTCCCAGTCCTTGCCGCTGAAAAACATCCCCACAGCATGATGCTGCCACCACCATGTCTCACCATAGGGATGGTACCATGTTTCTTCCAGACGTGACACTTGCATTGTTTTTCATGGTCAGAGTCCTTTAGGTCCATTTTCTCAAACTCCAAGCAGGCTATCATGTGCCTTTTTTACTGAGGAGTGGCTTCCATCTGGCCACTCTACCATGAAGGCCTGATTGGTGGAGTGCTGCAGAGATGGTTGTCCTGGAAGGTTCTCTCATCTCCACAGAGGAGCTCTGTTGCTGACCAAGGCCCTTCTCCCCCGAATGCTCAGTTTGACCGGTCGGCCAGCTCTAGGAAGAGTCTTGGTGTTTCCAAACTTCTTCCATTTAAGTTGTATTTTTTTTTGTAATTGATTTAATTAGGCAGGTCAGTTAAGAACAAATTCTTGGTTACAATGATGGCCTACCTCGACCAAACCCTAACCCGGACGACCCTGGGCAAATTGTGTGGCTGTTTATGATACAGCCTGGAATCTAACCATGGTCTGTACTAATGCCTCTAACACTGAGATGCAGTACCTTAGTCCGCTGCACCTCTTGGGAGCCCATGATGGAGGCCACTGTGTTCTTGGGGACCTTCAATGCTGCATAATTTTTTTGGTACCCTTCCCGAGATCTGTGCCTCCACAATCCTGTCTTGGAGCTCTACGGACAGTTCCTTTGACCTCATGGCTTGGTTTTTGCTCTGACATGCACTGTCTTCTCCCGGGTGGCGCAGTGGTCTAGGGCACTGCATTGCGCATCGCGCACCAGCGACTCCTGTGGCGGGCTGGGCGCAGTGCACGCTAACCAAGGTCGCTAGGTGCACGGTGTTTCCTCCGACACATTGGTATGGCTGGCTTCCGGGTTGGATGCGCGCTGTGTTAAAAAGCAGTGCGGCTTGGCTGGGTTGTGTTTCGGAGGACTCATGGCTTTCGACCTTCGTCTCTCCCGAGCCCGTACGGGAGTTGTAGCGATGAGACAAGATGGTAATTACTAACAATTGGATACCATGAAATTGGGGAGAAAAAGGGGGTAAAAAAAATACTTTTTTTTTATATCAACTGTGGGGCCTGATATAGACAGGTGTGTACCTTTACAAATCATGTCCAATTCGATTTACCGCAGGTGAACTCCAATCAAGTTGTAGAAACATCTCAAGGATGTTCAGTGGAAACAGGATTAACCTGAGCTCAATTTGAGTGTCATAGCAAAGGGTCTGAATACTTATGTAGATACGGTATTTTCTTTTTTTTTCTATAAACTTGTTTTCGCTTTGTCATTGTGTGGGGTAATGTGCTTGATTGAGTTTTTTTTTTTTTTTCTTTAATCCATTTTAGAACAATGCTGTAACCTAACACAGTGGAAAAAGTCAAGGGGTCTGAATACTTTTTGACTGCACTGTACATCTCTATAATGGGGCAATAATGTTTCAGGCTGCTTGGAAGAATTAACCGTTTTGAAACCTGTGTGTGTGACAATATGAGCACATCCGTTAACTCCAGTCATTAATACGTTAAAGGTCTGATTCTGCCAAAACTTTGTTTTCATCTTATCATTAGAAGTAGTGTCATGGTCAAAAACATACCCATCATAAACTATGGTATGTACAGAACATAAATTTACCCAGTATCTCGGTTTGCCCAATATGTCATTATCTATATTTATCTGGTAGAAACTGGTATTGCTGACCAACTTTTTCTCTCTGTTTATATCACCCAGAGAGGCAGTAAAAGTGATGCCGCTTCGTCCTTAACACAATCAATATAGATAACACATCTAATCTGACAGCTGTAGGGCCGTATGGAATGTCAAGCATGCATACATACTGTCCTAGTGGCGATCACCTAACCCATAAAAACAGAGTGCTTAGCCTTAACAGTTTCTTACAATTATCTGTCCTCTGGACTGGGGGAAATTGGTCTTAGACATTAATTTTCAGAGACATTCACATGAAGACTCAGGACTGAGTCAGAAAGACGTTTGTATCCGCTCTCACTGTTTGCTGCAAACCATAGAGATGATCTTGTTCAGCTGTAATCACAGAAAGCTTGTTTTAAAAGACACTTGGAGATGCTAACGCAGGGGTAGACTAGATTCAGCCGCTGGCTGTTTTTATTGGAGAGAGAGGATAATCTGGAGGCCGGAACATAATTATTTGTACACTGTAAATTGACCACAACTAAGCCCCTAAAGAGATTGTATTTTCAAATACAATCAGTTCATACCTTGATTTATATTGAGACGCCCCCATGTAGGTCTTTTTTTTATTAGTGGGAGTAATTGGAAAATATTTTCTAAATTAAACTAATTTTTAGTCGAATTCCTTTTACCAAGCCTGTTGCTGACCTCTGAGCTAACGGATGTGAGAGCAGATATCTTTAAAAAAAAAAGATGAAATTGTCCAGCTCCTGTGCCAAGTTGTCTGTACTGTATGTGAACTCTGAACTGTACACTTTTCATAGTACAGTCAGAGGAGGAGTTGGAATTGGTATGAAGCTAATAAGGCCTTGCTGTAAAACTTTAACAACATGAGTTGGTCTGTCGGACTCATAACTGCTGGTGTGGTGGTCAACAGGGGCTGTCAACAGTTTAAATATGTTTTGTTGTGAAAACATGTTACTATTGGTGTTCCTGAACAGATTTAACTTGGTTTCCCAAACGAAGTACTGGGTAGTTTGGGTGGAATATCACCTGTGGCACAGCGACATTACCAGAGTAGCCTACCCAACATGAGTGGAAAACGAAAGGGGCCTCCAGTCGCTATTCCAGTGCACACGGATGTCGTCTTTTTTGTCTTGCCCATTTGATAATGGCCATTTGAAATCCGAACTAAAGACTAGATTAAGTTGAGGGTAGTCTGATGGGTGAAAATATGATCACTTGATGAGAGAGCAGTGTGTGCAGCCTGTGGAAAGGAACGGAGCACAAACTTTCTCAAATCATCAATAGCCTATAGTGCTTCATGTTGCCCATGCTGCCTTTTTGATTTCTAAGGCATTTTGAAGTTTTGTATCATTGTCAACTAAAGTTGTCACAACGCAATCTAGCGTGTGACCCTTTTTAACATGGGCACTTCATATGGGGAAAAATCTTAATATTATTCAGCTAAGTTCAATTTTATATTCTTCTTACTATAAAATAATGGCATATTTTAAGCATATCTTGTCTGCTAAATGAACAAGCCTATGGCATTGCTCATAGCCACATACAGTAGGCTAACTCCTATTCAGTTCTTCTGAAATACATTTTATTCATACCACTCTTTCTTTAGACCTGCTTAATAAAAAGCATGAGCTTGTGCACATCCAGATAATTATTTAGTGTAGAGGTGCTGACTTATGGCGAGTACTATTAAAAACAAAGTTGCAAATGAACTCCCAGTAATTTCTTGGGTAGCCAATAAATGACTGAGTTAATACATATGGAGTGTGCCACTCTCTTTAGACCTGCCTGAAATAAGGAGTTTATTGTAATGGTGTATTTAAAAAAAAAAATAATAATTTAACCTTTTTTTAACTAGGCAAGTCGGTTAAGAACAAATTCTTATTTTCAATGACGGCCTAGGAACAGCGGGTTAACTGCCTGTTCAGGGGCAGAACGACAAATTTGTACCTTGTCAGCTCGGGGATTTTGACTTGCAACCTTTCAGTTACTAGTCCAACGCTCTAACCACTAGGCTACCCTGCCACCCTGTATATTCAAACAATTTTAGACCTTTTAAAAATGTAATGTTCCATAGGTGTGCATCAGAGGCTTTTATGATGCTTGTATGAGTGAAGCATGGTGATGCTAAACATGTATGTTAATTTCACGGACAATTACCGTGAGACCAGCAGGCTTTTGCATAACAATAACCACCTGGTAAAATGTCATGACTGCCACAGCCCTATCCAGGGATAGTGCAGTGGTGCACAACCTCCTGTGCCATTAACTCTGTCCTCTTGGTATCTTTAATAGAGGATGTGGAAGTTTCCTTTCACACAGGTAGGCTTCTTTAGTCAATAAAGTGAAGACATGACTCATAACTGCTGCTGTAACAATTGGCAGGCAGTGGTATCAGACTGGGACAGTTGAGCCCTGCAGAGCTCAAGGAGGGAGAGCGGAGGAAGGATCCCCGATGTGGGATTAACCATCTGGGGTTAGAGCCCAGCATGAGTCCTTGCGGTCCCCAAGGTCCATCCAGCTCTCCTAGAACTGTTTCCTAGCCAGAACTGTCTGAACAGAACCAGATCAGAATAGTAGAACTCTATCCTCAAATGAGCCAAGTGTTTCTCTCTGTGTCTAGGAACGGTTGTGTTAGTGTGTTTGTGGAATACGTGTGTGTGCAGGAGGAAGGGTGTATGACTGAGTGTGTGCATGGCATTTGCATGTAACTTCAAGGAGTAGACAGATTAAGCCTATTTCTGGATTTAAAAAAAATGGAAAGGATATTTTAAGCATGCTGTTTAGTCCAGTACTAGGTTCAATCTGTCTGGCAAACCGTCCCCAACAGCCTCTACGCAGAGTCATGAGCTTGCACCCCCACCCCACACTTTTTGTTTCTCGCTAACGGAATTCGAAACGTTAAGGTAATATTTTGACAACTTGTATGAACAGAGTTGCTGATCTGTCAAAAACATATTGTCTGTGGTTTAACTGTGTAGTCTAGTTTAACACTTCAGTCTTTGACCTCACCTGACAGACCCCGACTATCTAATCTCCAGTTTTGATAATGACAGTCGGTTTTCACTCATCTATTGATGAATGTAACCTACAGATCTGTACTGAAATGTTTGCTAATGGACCCAGTAGATAATGTTGATTTGTCAGTCTGTTATGAATCTAGGCAGTAAAATGTTATTGTGACAAAGGTTGGGAGATCAATGTTATTGACAAGTCCCATGTTATCCAGTAACTTGGTGTGATATGGCACAGGCAGGTATTGATGTTTCAGATGGGGTGAAAAACAATTCTCATGGCTTGTGGCAGTATGCACGGTGTCTGCTTGGGCAGCTAATACTTTCACCTCAAGTGAAGTCACTAACGATCTGCCATGATACTGATGTGCCTCTTAATAACAATGGTTGTTTCTCAAACCTATGTGTTGGGATGCACATGAATCATTTCAAATGCACTTTTCACACAATAAATCAATAACACCAGCTAGCGTTTCTAGCTAGGACCCCATCTTTAGCTGTCTTTGACGCTAAGCAGGGTTGGTCCTTGTCAGTCCCTGGATAGTAGGATAGATGTTGCTGGAAATGGTGTTGGAGGGTCAGTTCTCTGGTTTAATATTATTTTTTTTATTTTATTTTGAATTTTTACCCCTTTTTCTCCCCAATTTTGTGGTATCCAATTGTTGTAGTAGCTACTATCTTGTCTCATCGCTACAACTCCCGTACGGGCTCGGGAGAGACGAAGGTTGAATGTCATGCGTCCTCCGATACCCAACCAGCCGCACTGCTTCTTAACACAGCGCGCATCCAACCCGGAAGCCAGCCGCACCAATGTGTTGGAGGCTACACCGTGCACCCGGCAACCTTGGTTAGCGCGCACTGCGCCCGGCCCGCCACAGGAGTCGCTGGTGCGCGATGAGACAAGGACATCCCTACCGACCAAGCCCTCCCTAACCCGGACGACGCTAGGCCAATTGTGCGTCGCCCCACGGACCTCCCGGTCGCGGCCGGTTACGACAGAGCCTGGGCGCGAACCCAGGGACTCTGATGGCACAGCCACCCGGGAGGCCCTTGGTTAAAAAAAAAAATTAAATATCCAAATGCCCCAGGACAGTGATTGGGGACATTGCCCTGTGTAGGGTGCCATCTTTCGGCTGGGACGTTAAATGGGTGTCCTGACTCTGTGGTCACTAAAGATCCCATGGTACTTATCGTAAGAGTAGGGGTGTTAACCCTGGTGTCCTGACTAAATTCCCAATCTGGCCCTCATGCAATCATGGACACCTAATCATCCCCAGCTTCCAATTGGATCATTCATCCCCTGTAACTATTCTCCTGGTCATTGCTGTAAAATGAGATTGTGTTCTCAGTTAACTTACTTGGTAAAAGGAGGGATAAATAAGCAAGTTCCCCTCAATATTTTGGAATTCCTTCCTTTAGAAGCATATAAACAGCTGTCTGTCTGACTGTGTCTCTATCCTGTGTATGTTTTTATGTGTTCTGCTTACACACAAACTTCTAACTTAAGTACTGTAGATTGTGGGGAAATATTTACTGTGAAGAGAAATGCAACACTGACATTTCCATGGGGGGGGGAGAGACTCACTCTGTATGCAGGCCTATACAGTATGTTTATTCCTCCGTTTGAAACTAGGGAACTCCACACACATTGCTGTAAGACTGGGGACAAAAAGCGTTTTTGTTAGGCAAATGTTTTCATTGTTTCTCAGTATATTTTATAACGACTAAGCCCGCTAACAAAGTCCTAGTTGATTGTGTGTGGGACCGATGCTCAGACTGTTCAGAGGGTATTTTTGAGCTGTGTGTGTAAGTCCCTTGAGTATTAATTTAGCTAGGTGTGATCCTGTTTTGGACAAAGTGCAGACTTTAAGCGGCTTGGCTTGGAAAGCAAAGCGATTGTCAAGTAGATTTAGTTGTTTTGTGCCACAAACTGTGTGTTTGGACAACAAGGGAGTGGAATGACCTTACCCTGAGAAGAGAAACGAGTAAGACAAGATGTTTGGTTCGAGCTCTCTCACTAAGCTTAACGACTGGTTCTTCAACTGAGGCCAAAGAGCCCTTGTCCAAATGTTTAATCTATTTCAATTAGTCTCCGTATTTAGTGCACTCAGTACAGACCACTTGTTTGTCATTAGATGTCTAGGGAACATATTTCATGCTCTTCCGCCAACAACCCAACATTGTTTACTTGCTTGCTGTGGCAAGTATTTTCCCCATTTGACTTATTAAAGCTGTAAATAAGCAGTTTATTCATTTCTCTCTCTGCAGGAGACTGGTGTACCTCTGAATGTGTCTATCCGTCTGCAGCTCAACTTGTATATGAAGAAAGTGTCTGGGATCACGTAAGGATAACCCCTATCCAGGGCCACTAACTTTTGTCCACCAGCCACTGGCAGTTAGATGAGAATCTACCAGCCTCTCAGATTTTTAAAAACAATATTGTAGTTGCCCTTTAATTTTTAATTGCACACCTTGCAATGGACTGTTGATTGGGAAGGGGGATACCTAGTCAGTTGCACAACTGAATGCATTCAACTGAAATGTGTCTTCCAGAGAGGTAGGGGGGTGCCTTAATCCATGTCCGGTGGGGTGCCTTAATCCATGTCCGGGGGGGGTGCCTTAATCCATGTCCGGGGGGGTGCCTTAATCCATGTCCGGGGGGGGTGCCTTAATCCATGTCCGGGGGGGGTGCCTTAATCCATGTCCGGGGGGGGTGCCTTAATCCATGTCCGGGGGGGGTGCCTTAATCCATGTCCGGGGGGGGTGCCTTAATCCATGTCCGGGGGGGGTGCCTTAATCCATGTCCGGGGGGGGTGCCTTAATCCATGTCCGGGGGGGGTGCCTTAATCCATGTCCGGGGGGGGTGCCTTAATCCATGTCCGGGGGGGGGGGTGCCTTAATCCATGTCCAGGGTGCCCGGGAGCAGTTGCTGGGGTGTTAACGCTTTTGTTCAAGGGCAGAACGGCAGATTTATCCACCTTGCCCACTCGGGATTCGAACCAACGCCCTTTCAGTTACTGGCCCAATGCCCTTAACCGCTAGGCTCCCTGCCACCCTAGTATACTAGGCGCCATGTGATGGCAGAGTTTGCAAAACAAATGCCCAGCCAATTGATACATCATGATTAATTCAGAAGGTTTTAGAAATGACTGTTTCGGCATTGCTAACTGGCTACAGAGACACTTAACCAGGTAGTAACGTTACACAGGCAGTGAACATGCAGTCATGCCGTAATGTCTTCAGAAAGTTGTAAGAAATGGCCTACCAATCACTGATGCATTCTTTACTATTCCTTACATGTGGGTTTTGGATTGCCCAAGTGCTCTGTGTGACAACTGCTAGACATTCTGCCTGCCAATGCTAAAATCGACCCGCATTTGGTCGGGTGGAGGGTGTTCATTTTAGGACCTACCCCTCAACCTCTCTGATCTATAACCCCTATCTGACGCCCAACCCATCACTCCACATTTCAACATGTACATGTCATATAAGGACATTCCCTGACCTTTAACCCCAAAGGCATTAAGGTGGAGGGTCCCGTTCAATCTGGTAGTTTCTGATGGGAGAAGAACTGTCTTCCTCTGCTGTGACCGTTGCATGCATTTGTGTGTATAACTGACGGTTTGTGTTCGTCTGGAGCAGGGAAACGGGGAAGATCTCTGAGGTGATGATGCCCATGATGTGGTTTGAGGAGGTGACTGATGAGACACTTACTGGGTTCTTACCCCCTAACCTGCTGTATACCCCATACCATCTCTCCTCCCATAACACTTTCCACCCCTAACCTCCGGGCTCAGACATTACTCGTCCTAATGTTTCTGTATTACTTAATTCCATTATTTTACTTTTAGATTTGTGTGAATTGTTAGATACTACTGCACTAGGAACACAAGCTTTTTGCTACACTCTCCGCCCCAACCTGCTGTATACCCCATACCCATCTCTCCACCATAACATTCTATATTCCTCACCCATAACCCTAGCATATATACGTATCCCTAACTCTTTCTACACCCCCATAAATCTGTCCACTCATATTCTCTCCCCCTGTGGTAGAATGGTTATATCGACGGTGAAATCCTGGCGACGTTCCACACTAACCTGGTGCTATTGCCAATGGTGATGGTGTACATGCAGTACTGTTTCATAGTCCTGGGCCTGGCCACCGTACTGGGGGTTGTACTACTATACTACAGGAACAAGGTAAGGCCTCTACACTGCATTTGCATGGAGGGATGGATGGGAGAGTGTTTGTTCACAAACTGGATTTGTACAAGTGGTTGTGAGAGAGGAGAGAAATAACATGCTCATTCTTTGGTTTGCATGGCATGCGTACTAACCAATGTGACCCTCTGACAATCCTGAGCAGCTCTCCACTACCCATCAGAGAACAGAGACTCTTCCCACAGCCTCCCATAACAAACCAACACACTGGTGCTCCCCCCTCTCCACCAGTAGGGGTGCACATCACAGCAAACAGAGTTCATATGAAGTTTGTAGTTCACTGACTGAGTAGCTCAGTAGATTGTGTTCAGTGATCTATACTGTACAGTGCAGAGGTGCCACTTTGGGACGAGGTCACACCCCCACTGCCTGTCTCTCATTAAAATAATCAGAGATTTCCCCTAATATAGCTGACACTACATTAGCCAGTTAATTTGATAAACACGTGGACAACTCTTAATGGTCCAGTTTATTCAATGTGGTATAATGCCCATTTCAAGTTTATTTTCCTTTTGGAAATGTGGTTCTTGTTTTGGAGAATTTAGGCAAAAATGAGTTGTGTACACACTCACTGCACTAGTGAGATCACGTCATGTGGTTTGTATGCGGCCTTACAGTAGCTGAGCACACTTCTACTGGCTGGACTAGCTGCGTAGGCTTTAGATGCATCACACCTGAATCACACCTGTGTATGGACAGTCTAGATGCTGAAACACAATGTTCCCTAAGGACAGTGGACTGTACTGATAAGTTTGTGACGAGCGTTATGACTGTTGTGAATGTTGCAGGGAATCAGTTGGCCTGTTTGTTTTCCCACAGGCGTCGTTGAAAAAATATCAGCCTACAGTGATCCAGAACCATGGGGTTGGTCCACATGTTAAACTGTTCCCAATCACTCCTGAAAACATGCCTCTATCATATCAAGCAGAAGAATGTGATGGCAATATGAATATAAAATAATAAAATCATGATTTACCCTGACAGATTCTGATCTGCCTTGATTTGATTATAACAGTCCATTAGGAAGGGTGGCCAATTCTGGTCCTGGGGGACTGATGTGCAGGCTTCTGTTACAACCCAGCTCTAAAACGCATGTTAAACTATAGGGGTCATGATCTTTAATCTGGACCAGAATGATTTATAGTCTCTAGAACTAGACTAAATATATATTGTTCAGATTGAAGAATGACTGTAGTATTAGCTGAACCAGCTGTGTGGAAGCTGGTTTGGAGTAAAAGCCTGCACACACTGGCCTTCTGGGACCAGAGTTCTCCTGATCAGTAAGAGAAACATGTCTATAGATCACGTCCAGCCTGTTTGTTACTGTATGAAGCTGATCAATCAGGTCGATCAGAGGGACAATCCAAATGTTACGATTGATTGTTCAAGATTGTCTGTATGAGGTGTCATTAACCAATTGCATTAACACTGGATGTCTTGCATGCCACGCCCACAGTCATCTGTTTTCAAACTGCATGAACACACTCATAAAAACGCACACACACTGCATTGACGAAACCACACACTGCATGAACACACACACTGACTCAACACAAATTACCCAATGGCTGAGAAACTAAATACTGGGCTATGTTCAGTACAAAAACAATGTGGAATGTTGCAGATAGAAAAGCCATGACTAGAGCTGAATGGATTACGTATTCTATATACCAGTGAGGTATGTATATTCTACATTGTACATTTCTATCTGAACGTTGGCCAACGTTTTCCTGCTGAACATGGCCCTGCGCTTTTTGTCTGTCACGTTATAATCGACCACCTGACAGCAAATAAGGTTGCTCAGTAGCTGCTCTGATTGGCTGATTTAGTGAAGGGCTGGTTATCTTTTAGGCATCTGTTAAAGACACCGTAAACAGCGCAGATGCCCTCAAACAACAGACGGACAAATGTATCGTGAATGACACAGGTTGGTTTCAGGCCCACACACACACACACAGCCGCTTATGTCCAAGGTGTACACGTGCTCAGCCTCTTATGTCCTAAGTTTACACACACACACACATCATTGAGGACTTACACAATAGGCATCACACTCACCTATATTATTTTACCAACATCTCTATCATTTTAAAACACCATTTTCTCATCCACTGCTCTTGTGCCATGTTTCATAAGACCAAGTTATCGCTGCCTGTGGTTTGAGTGTGGGTTTTGGAAGTGTCAAGTTGAAAGATCTAAGCATGGTTGAGCAAGAACTCCCAACAGCCCAAAGTTAACACGCAGCAGACTGCTATTGCTGGATGAACAATGTTTTAGGTGATCTGTTGACAGGATGTTGTGATTTTCATGTGACCCTTTTGAAGCACTGTCACTGACAGGTGAAATTGACTCTGCATCTGACATGAGACTGTTTTTGTCTGTTTAGTTGCATGTCTGACGAGTAGTGGTGCAACAGATCACAAAACTCACGGATCGGATCACGGTTTTGAGTCACGGATCGAATCACGGTTTTGCGTCACGGATCGGATCATTTTTCGGATCATCAAAAAATAAGGGAGATTAATATAACTTTGCTTTCCATTTATGACTTAAAGCAAGGAACTTTTAAATGTTTAAATCAAATATTCAATACTCAATTGTTAAATGAAAGTGCAATATGAGGCATTATACCTTCTTCCTTTGAACAATAGTGAATGAAAAAATTGCCTGTGTCCACATCAAAAAAAGAAAGCAAAGTAGACCTGAGCTTAACTTTTAAAATCATTTTTCAAAAAGATGAGGATGTCTACATTGTCTGGGAGATGGTAGACTTCTTTGCAGTTACTATGTCCCCTGCTGTGGAGAACACCCCTCTCGCTAGGAATTGAAGTGCCAGGTAGCATCTTGCCATCATGGCAATGTGAGGGTATTTACACTCATTCCTTTCCATTATGTCAGTGGATCACCATCCAGTGGAATGCCGCTTGCTGCCTTGTAGGATTCCACATCCTCTTTGATGGTGTTGGCAAACGTCTTGCCTGTGTCCTTGCTCGCAAAGGTCTTCCCAAAAAGCTCCTTCATGGTCAAATTATTTTGTGGAGGAGATGCCTCCTGAGTCTGCTCCTGTCGGCTCTGTGGCTTGACCCTGCAGAAAAAATGACTTATTTTCATTTTTCTTTTAACTATAATTGTGGCAATAACATTTAATAAAAGCCATAATTATTCCAAATCAAATAGATGATTCTAATAGACTAAGATTAGACTACAGTATATTTATTATTTAAGTAATTCACTCTTACATTTAAACAAAAATGTACCTCAGTGGTGAGATCACTTTATGTCCTCCGGTGCAGGGCAGGGTCTAGGTGAGACAGGGACTTGAACCAGTAGATCTATGAAGGTAGTTATGTACATTAGGGGGTATCTGGGGTTCAGGTCCTCTTTTTTTGGATTTATTTCACCTTTATTTGACCAGGTAGGCAAGTTGAGAACAAGTTCTCATTTACAATTGCGACCTGGCCAAGATAAAGCAAAGCAGTTCGACACATACAACAACAGAGTTACACATGGAGTAAAACAAACATACAGTCAATAATACTGTAGAAAAATAAGTCTATATACAATGTGAGCAAATGAGGTGAGATAAGGGAGGTAAAGGCAAAAAAAAGGCCATGGTGGCAAAGTAAATACAATATAGCAAGTAAAACACTGGAATGGTAGATTTGCAGTGGAAGAATGTGCAAAGTAGAAATAAAAATAATGGGGTGCAAAGGAGCAAAATAAAGAATCAAATAAATACAGTAGGGAAAGAGGTAGTTGTTTGGGCTAAATTATAGATGGGCTATGTACAGGTGCAGTAATCTGTAAGCTGCTCTGACAGCTGGTGCTTAAAGCTAGTGAGGGAGATAAATGTTTCCAGTTTCAGAGATTTTTGTAGTTCGTTCCAGTCATTGGCAGCAGAGAACTGGAAGGAGAGGCGGCCAAGAAATAATTGGTTTTGGGGGTGACCAGAGAGATATACCTGCTGGAGCGTGTGCTACAGGTGGGTGATGCTATGGTGACCAGTGAGCTGAGATAAGGAGGGACTTTATCTAGCAGGATCTTGTAGATGACTTGGAGCCAGTGAGTTTTTGGCGACGAGGATGAAGCGAGTGCCAGCCAACGAGAGCTTACAGGTCGCAATGGTGGGTAGTGTATGGGGCTTTGGTGACAAAACGGATGGCACTGTTATAGACTGCATCCAATTTATTGAGTAGGGTATTGGAGGCAAGAGCAATTGGAGGCCACGGAAGGAGAGTCGTATGGCATTGAAGCTTGCCTGGAGGGTTGTTAATAAGGTGGCCAGAAGTATACAGAATGGTGTCGTCTGCGTAGAGGTGGATCAGAGACTCACCAGCAGCAAGAGCGACATCATTGATGTATACAGAGAAGAGTCGGTCCAATAATTGAACCCTGTGGCACCCCCATAGAGACTGCCAGAGGTCCGGACAACAGACCCTCCGATTTGACACACTGAACTCTATCAGAGAAGTAGTTGGTGAACCAGGCGAGGCAATCATTTGAGAAACCAAGGCTGTCGAGTCTGCCGATGAGGATGTGGTGATTGACAGATTCGAAAGCCTTGGGCAGATCAATGAATACGGCTGCACAGTAATGTTTCTTATCGATGGTTAAGATATAGTTTAGGACCTTTAGGTGCACCCATGACCAGCTCTGAAACCAGATTGCATAGCAGAGAGGGTATGGTGAGATTCGAAATGGTCGGTAATGTTTGTTGACTTGGCTTTCGAAGACCTTAGAAAGGCAGGGTAGGATAAATATAGGTCTGTAGCAGTTTGGGTCAAGAGTGTCTCCCCCCCCCTTTGAAGAGGGGGATGACTGCAGCTGCTTTCCAATCTTTGTGAATCTCAGACGACACGAAAGAGGTTGAACAGGCTAGTAATAGAGGTGGCAACAATTTCGGCAGGTAATTTTAGAAAGAAAGGGTCCAGATTGTCTAGCCCGGCTGATTTGTAGGGGTCCAGATTTTGCAGCTCTTTCAGAATATTAGCTGACTGGATTTGGGAGAAGGAGAAATGGGGAAGGCTTGGGCAAGTTGCTGTGAGGGGTGCAGTGCTGTTGACCGGGGTAGAGGTAGCCAGGTGGAAAGCATGGCCAGACGTAGAAAAATGCTTATTGAAATTCTCAACTATAGTGGATTTATCAGTGGTGAGCGTTTCCTATCTTCAGTGCAGTGGGCAGCTGGGAGGAGGTGTTCTTATTCTCCATGGACTTTACACTGTCCCAAAACTTTTTTGAGCTAGTGTTGCAGTAAGCAAATTTCTGCTTGAAAAAGCTAGCCTTGGCTTTTCTAACTGCCTGTGTATATTGGTTTCTAGCTTCCCTGAAAAGCTGCATATCACGGGGGCTGTTCGATGCTAATGCAGAATGCCATAGGATGTTTGTGTTGAGGGCAGTCGGGTCTGGGGAGAACCAAGGGCTATATCTGTTCCTGGTTCTAAATTTCTTGAATGGGGCATGCTTATTTAAGATGGTTAGGAAGGCATTTTTTAAAAATATCCAGGCATCCTCTACTGACCCGATCAGATCAATGGCAGCCTCTAATGGCAGCCTTGACATCTCTAGTGATGGTGCTGTCTTTCTCACTTGGGGCCATTGATTGTAGAATCCTTGTTTTCAGAGGTAGGATCAGGGACACATTAGGTTCTCAATGTTTATACCCCAATTTAATGACTCTGTCTGCAACCAGGATTTGTAAGATACTGGTTGGAATGAAAACAGAGGCCCAGTCCACAATAGTCAAATGTTTATTCACGGGAACGTTCTGGCGTGCACAGTACAAAGACCTTCATTTTATAGTGACACACATACTTCCGCACAAAACATTTAGTTATCATACGCCCACACTGTCCTGCTACCCAGCCGACGTAGAAAGACCCTGGGAAGTTCTCAGTGCCCCAGCCAAGGTCGGCACTGAATCTTGCTCAGTCAAGACACTAGATACAGTGCAGGTATTGATGTTTCAGATGGGGTGAAAAACAATTCTCATGGCTTGTGACCGTATGCACGGTGTCTGCTTGGGAAGCTAATACTTTCACCTCAAGTGAAGTCGTCACTAATGATCTGCCATGATACTGATGTGCCTCTTAATAACAATGGTTGTTTCTCAAACCTACAGTGCCTTGCGAAAGTATTTGGCCCCCTTGAACTTTGCGACCTTTTGCCACATTTCAGGCTTCAAACATAAAGATATAAAACTGAAGAATCAACAACAAGTGGGACACAATCATGAAGTGGAACGACATTTATTAGATGTTTCAAACTTTTTTAACAAATCAAAAACTGAAAAATTGGGCGTGCAAAATTATTCAGCCCCTTTACTTTCAGTGCAGCAAACTCTCTCCAGAAGTTCAGTGAGGATCTCTGAATGATCCAATGTTGACCTAAATGACTTATGATGATAAATACAATCCATCTGTGTGTAATCAAGTCTCCGTATAAATGCACCTGCACTGTGATAGTCTCAGAGGTCCGTTAAAAGCGCAGAGAGCATCATGAAGAACAAGGAACACACCAGGCAGGTCCGAGATACTGTTGTGAAGAAGTTTAAAGCCGGATTTGGATACAAAAAGATTTCCCAAGCTTTAAACATCCCAAGAAGCACTGTGCAAGCGATAATATTGAAATGGAAGGAGTATCAGACCACTGCTAATCTACCAAGACCTGGCCGTCCCTCTAAACTTTCAGCTCATACAAGGAGAAGACTGATCAGAGATGCAGCCAAGAGGCCCATGATCACTCTGGATGAACTGCAGAGATCTACAGCTGAGGTGGGAGAATCTGTCCATAGGACAACAATCAGTCCGTATATTGCACAAATCTGGCCTTTATGGAAGAGTGGCAAGAAGAAAGCCATTTCTTAAAGATATCCATAAAAAGTGTTGTTTAAAGTTTGCCACAAGCCACCTGGGAGACACACCAAACATGTGGAAGAAGGTGCTCTGGTCAGATGAAACCAAAATTGAACTTTTTGGTAACAATGCAAAATGTTATGTTTGGCGTAAAAGCAACACAGCTCATCACCCTGAACACACCATCCCCACTGTCAAACATGGTGGTGGCAGCATCATGGTTTGGGCCTGCTTTTCTTCAGCAGGGACAGGGAAGATGGTTAAAATTGATGGGAAGATGGATGGAGCCAAATACAGGACCATTCTGGAAGAAAACCTGATGGAGTCTGCAAAAGACCTGAGACTGGGATGGAGATTTGTCTTCCAACAAGACAATGATCCAAAACATAAAGCAAAATCTACAATGGAATGGTTCAATAATAAACATATCCAGGTGTTAGAATGGCCAAGTCAAAGTCCAGACCTGAATCCAATCGAGAATCTGTGGAAAGAACTGAAAACTGCTGTTCACAAATGCTCTCCATCCAACCTCACTGAGCTCGAGCTGTTTTGCAAGGAGGAATGGGAAAAAATTTCAGTCTCTCGATGTGCAAAACTGATAGACATACCCCAAGCGACTTACAGCTGTAATCGCAGCAAAAGGTGGCGCTAGAAAGTATTAACTTAAGGGGGCTGAATAATTTTGCACACCCAATTTTTCAGTTTTTGATTTGTTAAAGTTTGAAATATCCAATAAATGTCGTTCCACTTCATGATTGTGTCCCACTTGTTGTTGATTCTTCACAAAAAAATACAGTTTTATATCTTTATGTTTGAAGCCTGAAATGTGGCAAAAGGTCGCAAAGTTCAAGGGGGCCGAATACTTTCGCAAGGCACTGTATATTGTCACCAAAACATTAATTCTGACTACGAACTACACTCTCAGATATAATTCTGACTAAATCACACACAGCATGAAAATAGTCTAATGATTCTAATCAGTGCTCAATAGGGTTGTAACTGTTTTGAGGTTTGATCACCCGGAGGACCTCAGCCACCTTCACCACCTTCACATCATCAGACAAGGTGAAGATGTTTGTTTTTCCAGGGTCTTGTCTGGCAGTGCAGAGTATACAGTTGCCTGCTGCTCAAGATAGAGCGCCAACATGTCATAAGTGGAGTTCCATCTTGTTGTGACATGGTGTATGAGCTTGTGGGTTGGTAGCTGTAGCATTTCCTGCTTGGTCTTAAGAACATCAGTGGCTGTTGTGCTTCGGTGGAAAAAGGAAACCACCTTCCTGATCCTCCCACGGAGGCGGTCAATCTGGTTCACTGAGATTCCCTTTTGAGATGCTAAATTGATCACAAGTGCAAAGCAAGCTATCTGTGGCCCCAGTCCAGCCTCTATCACTGCATTTACTTGGTTATGGCATTATCTGTGGTGGTTGGGATATTGCTATTGGGCCTCTCTAGCTTCCACTCTGCTACTGCTCCTTGCACTAGCTGCACCAGATTTGTGCCTGTGTGACTCTCATAGAGGGGGTGTGTCTGTAGCCCTGGACTTCACATCTCCCCCTCTGTGGTGTTGTGAGCAGTCAGTCACATAGCTTTCCGTTGCCCTGGAGGTCCACTCCTCTGTGGTGTAGTGAGCAGTCACAGTCACGTAGCTTTCCGTTGCCCTGGAGGTCCACTCCTCTGTGGTGTAGTGAGCAGTCAGTCACATAGCTTTCTGTTACCCTGGAGGTCCAGCCGTCTGTGGTGAGGGCAACAGAGGATGTCTTGGATGATCCTTTGACAATTTAGATATTTTCCTCTTCATAAAGATCTGGCACGATCTTCATACTGAGGTGGGTGCGTGAGGGATTTTGTAGCATGGCTCAAGCACTTTCACCATATGTTTAAACCCTTTGTTTTCCACAACAGAGTACGGCCTCATGTCTGCAGAGATAAACATCCCAATAGATTTGGTGTTGGCTTTAGTCTGGTCTGATTCTGCAGCGAAGGGCTGCTTAAATGCCGCGGTGAGAAGTTGTCTATTGGCTGAGTTGGCTCCTGTCACTGACACACCAGGGTGATGATGCTTTAAATGTGTGGCCATGCTTGCTGTAATTCCATGATCATACGGCTTTCTTGTGGCTCAATGCCTACACACTAATGGTGTTGTCCACCACCCTTCTTCCATCATCATATTTAACAGAAGCCAAAATGCTCCCATACAAGAGACTTAAATGAAGCGGGAGGCGTTTCCAGTTCTTCAGCTCCTCTGCTAGCCATGGCTGTCACTGGTCTTTTTCTTTGCATTTTGCAACGCGAGGATCCAGGATTGATTCGTTAGGATTCAACATGCTCGTTTCACGTGAACAGTACACACAACTGCTTTTTAAAATGTTTATAATCAAAACAACCTTCAGGCTTCAGAGTAAAACGTAGGACGCACCTCTTGTCTTTCTTTTCACTGCAGCTCTGCATGGAGATTTAGGGAATTATTACTTTAAAAAGTAACAGCGGCAGTAGAACTGTGTTTCACATTATGATGGTTAAACTTTGCAATTGATCCTCGGTTCACATGCGTGCCGAACCGTGGGGGGGGATCCATACGGATCACGGATCGACTACGGTCTGTTACACCACTACTGACGAGACATTGGTTTTTTGGCCTTTTGTAGTGAAAAGGCCAAATAAAAGTTCTCTATGAACAGATTCACAGACTGAAATGAGAGCATACTTGATCCTAACTATGTTGTGTTTTTAACATTATTTCTCACATTCTCTATCTCCTCTTTTCCTAACAGATAAGATGTGAGAGGACTGTCATACAGGACACCAACGGGAGCGAACAAACCCCTCTACTACAGCACTGGGTGGACACACACAGATAGCAGTCTAGCCCAGTGCTGCAGGGCTCTGTGTTTGAGACTGAAACCCTATAGCCACTGACTGACAATTCTCTCTCTCATATATATATATATATATCTCTATACTGCTCAAAAAAATAAAGGGACCACTAAAATAAAACATCCTAGATCTGAATGAATCTTTACATAGTTGAATGTGCTGACAACAAAATAACACAAATTATCAATGGAAATCAAATTTATCAACCCATGGAGGTCTGGATTTGGAGTCACACTCAAAATTAAAGTGGAAAACCACACTACAGGCTGATCCAACTTTGATGTAATGTCCTTAAAACAACTCAAAATGAGGCTCAGTAGTGTGTGTGTGGCCTCCATGTGCCTGTATGACCTCCCTACAACGCCTGGGCATGCTCCTGATGAGGTGGCGGATGGTCTCCTCAGGGATCTCCTCCCAGACCTGGACTAAAGCATCCGCCAACTCCTGGACAGTCTGTTGGTGGATGGAGCGAGACATGATGTCCCAGATGTGCTCTATTGGATTCAGGTCTGGGGAACGGGCGGGCCAGTCCATAGCATCAATGCCTTCCTCTTGCAGGAACTGCTGACACACTCTAGCCACATGAGGTCTAGCATTGTCTTGCATTAGGAGGAACCCAGGGCCAACCGCACCAGCATATGGTCTCACAAGGGGTCTGAGGATCTCATCTCGGTACCTAATGGCAGTCAGGCTACCTCTGGCGAGCACATGGAGGCCCCCCCAAAGAAATGCCACCCCACACCATGACTGACCCACCGCCAAACCGGTCATGCTGGAGGATGTTGCAGGCAGCAGAATGTTCTCCACAGCGTCTCCAGACTCTGTCACGTCTGTCATGTGCTCAGTGTGAACCTGCTTTCATCTGTGAAGAGCACAGGGGGCCAGTGGCGAATTTGCCAATCTTGGTGTTCTCTGGCAAACGTCCTGCACGGTGTTGGGCTGTAAGCACAACCCCCACCTGTGGACGTCGGGCCCTCATACCACCCTCATGGAGTCTGTTTCTGACTGTTTGAGCAGACACATATGCACATTTGTGGCCTGCTGGAGGTCATTTTGCAGGGCTCTGGCAGTGCTCTTCCTTGCACAAAGGCGGAGGTAGCGGTCCTGCTGCTGGGTTGTTGCCCTCCTACGGCCTCCTCCACGTCTCCTGATGTACTGGCCTGTCTCCTGGTAGCGCCTCCATGCTCTGGACACTACGCTGACAGACACAGCAAACCTTCTTGCCACAGCTCGCATTGATGTGCCATCCTGGATGAGCTGCAGTACCTGAGCCACTTGTGTGGGTTGTAGACTCCATCTCATGCTACCACTAGAGTTAAAGCACCGCCAGCATTCAAAAGTGACCAAAACATCAGCCAGGAAGCATAGGAACTGAGAAGTGGTCTGTGGTCACCACCTGCAGAACCACTCCATTATTGGGGGTGTCTTGCTAATTGCCTATAATTTCCACCTGTTGTCTATTCCATTTGCACAACAGCATGTGGAATTTGTCAATCAGTGTTGCTTCCTAAGTGGACAGTTTGATTTCACAGAAGTGTGATTGACTTGGAGTTACATTGTGTTGTTTAAGTGTTCCCTTTATTTTTTTGAGCTGTGTGTGTGTGTGTGTGTGTGTGTGTGTGTGTGTGTGTGTGTGTAAAATCACACTACCGGTCAAAGGTTTGGCTTCACTTAGAAATGTCCTTGTTTTATGAAAGAAAAGCACGTTTTTTTTTTTCATTTAAAATAATATCAAATTTGTCAGAAATACAATGTAGACATTGTTAATGTTGTAAATGACTATTGTTGCTGGAAATTGATGATTTTTAATGGAATATCAACATAGGCCTATTACCAGCAACCATCACTCCTGTGTTCCAATGGCATGTTGTGTTAGCTAATCCAAGTTTATCATTATAAAAGGCTAATTGATCATTAGAAAACTCTTTTTTTGCAATTGTTAGCACAGCTGAAAACGTCTGATTTAAAGAAGCAATAAAACTGGCCTGTAGACTAGTTGAGTATTTGGAGCATCAGTATTTGTGGATTCGATTACAGGCTCAAAATGGCCAGAAAGAACGACCTTTCATTGGAATCTCGTCCGTCTTTTCTTGTTCTGAGAAGTGAAGGCTATTACATGCGAGAAATTGCCAAGAAACTGAAGATCTCTTACAACGCTGTGTTCGAACCCACTGATGCTGATGCTCCAGATACTCAACTAGTCTAAAGAAGGACAGTTTTATTGCTTCTTTAATCAGAACAGTTTTCAGCTGTGCTAATGTAATTGCAAAATGTGTTGTCTAATGATCAATTAGCCTTTTTATAATGATAAACTTGGAACACAGGAGTGATGGTTGCTGGTAATAGGCCTATGTAGATATTCCATAAAAAATCATCCATTTCCAGCAACAATAGTCATTTACAACATTAACAATGTCTACAATGTATTTCTGATCAATTTGATATTTTAATAGACAAATTTGTTTTTCTTTCTAAAGAAACAAGGACATTTCTAAGTGACCCCAACCTTTTGAACAGGTGCGTGTGGGTGAGCCATGAACTCCCTCAGGCCTGGGCTGGTGTCTGCCTGCCTACACCTCAATTGGTCCGGGTTCTCACCTGGTACGATTCTCAGCAGGTCCTGCGTCTGCTCCTGTAGAGGCTCTGGACTTAGGTTCTGTTTACGACTTACGAGTCGAAAGGGAAAGGCAGGACCACTCCGGTGTCCCACCCAACCCTCCAATGAGGATCGTCATGGGACATCACTGCATCCAGTTTTTGTTTTGTTGTGAATCGCTCGTCTCTCTTATCCTTGCATTTCCTCGCAGGATCATGTGTCCTGAAATGCTGTAGGAATCCACTGAGCAAAAATATAAATGCAACAATTTCAAAGAATTTCATGAGTTACAGTTCATATAAGAAATACATTAATTAGGCCCATATCTATTAATTTCATATGATGGGAGTACAGACAGACATCTGTTGGTCACAAATACCCCCAACATTTTTTTATTTTAAAGTAGGAGCGTGGGTCAGAAAACCACTCATTATCTGGTGTGACCACCATTTGCCTCGTGAAGCATGACATCTTCACATATAGTTGATCAGGCTTTTGCTTGTGGAATGTTGTCTCACTCATGAATGGCTGTGTGACGTTGCTGGATATTGGCGGGGTATGGAACACGCTGTCGATCCAGAGCATCCCAAACATGCTCAGTGGGTGACATGTCTGAGTATGCAGACATTGGAAGAACCGGGACTTTTTCAGCTTCCTGGAGTTGTGTACAGATCCTTGCGACATGGTGCTGTGCATTATGCTAAAACATGAGGTGATGGCGGCAGATGAATGACACAACAATGGGCCTCAGGATCTCATCACTGTATCTCTTCAAATTGTATCTATTCAAATTGCCATCAATAAAATACAATTGTGTTCGTTGTCTGTAGCTTCTGCCTGCCTATACCATAGCCCCACCGCCACCTTGGAGCACTCTGTTCACAACGTTGACGTCAGCAACGCACTCGCCAACACGAAGCTGAACACGCTTTCTGCCTTCTTCCTGGTACAGTCAACTGGGATTCATATGTGAAGAGCACACTTCTCTAGTGGCCATTGAAGGTGAACTTTTTCCTACTGAAGTCTGTTATGATGCCAAACTGCAGTCAGATCAAGACCCTGGTAAGGATGATGAACATGCAGATGAGCTTCCCTGAGACAATTTCTGACAGTTTGTGCAGAAATTTTTCAGTTGTGCAAACCAATGAAGGCTCATAATGTCTGGAACGGAGCTAATGGAATGGCATCAAACACCTGGAAACCATGTGTTTGATATATTTGATTCCATTCCACTAATTCCGCTCCAGCCACTACCATGAGCCCATCCTCCCCAATTAAGGTGTCACCAACCTTCTGTGGCGCCAACCTACAGTTTCATCAGCTGGGTGGCTGGTCTCCGATGATCCCGCAGGTGAAGATGGCGGGTGCGGAGGTCCTGGACTGACATGGTTACATGTGGTCTGCGGTTGTAAGGCCGATTGGACGTACTGCCAAATTCTCTAAAATGATGTTCGAGTCAGCTTATGGTAGAGAAATTAAGATTCAATTATCTGTCAATAGCTCTGGTGGACATACCTAATGTCAGCATGTCAATTGCATGCTCCTTCAACCTGGGACATCTGTGGCGTTGTGTGACAAAACTGCACATTTCGGTGGCCTTTTATTGTCCCCAGCACAAGGTGCACCTGTTTTAATGATCATGCTGTTTAATCAGCCTTTTGATATGCCACACCTGTCAGATGGATGGATGATCTTGACAAAGGATAAATGCTCACTAACAGGGATGTAAATTAATTTGTGCACAAAATTAGAGAAATACATTTTTTTGTGTGTATGGAACATTTCTGGGATCTATTTCAGCTCATGAAACATGGGATCAACATTTTACATGTTGTGTTTTATATTTTTGATAAGTGTAGATATGTATTCTTCTGCTTTCCTCTCTTACTTTACTCCTGGTAGCAGTTGCCTACATGCACAGATCTAAGATCGGCAAACCTTAGCCATTACGGGGAGAAATGCAAAACTGACCCTAAATCAGCATCTAGAGGCAACTTCATTCTACAATAGCTCACCAGACAAAATAACCAAAGTCTACTGTTATTTGAGAACTGAGATGCAATTATATTTTTTTTGCCAGAGTTGTGGTCAATTGTATTTTAATTTCAGTCAATTCAGGAAGTACACTGAAATTCCCATGCTTTTCAAAGAGGAAAATGTGGAAATGGAATTTGGTGTACTTTCTGAATTGACCTAACCCTGTTTTTTTGCTTGTGGTGAATAACACCTCATTCAGATCAAATTAGGTATGTCTTAGACACCAATAATGACTATTGAGGTTACAATTACAATTGAGCCATTTAAATAAGGAACTCTCGCTCTCTCTAATGAAGATGACTCATGAAAAAAATTGTCAAGGTTCTTTTCTGTGTAAGTGGGCGTTCCCTCTTTCGCATGGGCATGCTTTCCAACTTGAGCACGTGCAAAAATGGTCTTGCGAGAGGGTACGCCCACTCACACAGAAACTGCCCCATAACAGCCATCTCTGGCCTACCTATCCCCGGAAATTACTCTGTCTGGGGTTTTACTACACCTTACCTCTGCCTTTTTAATTGTAGATGTTTCCTTGGCCCAATCCGAAATTGACCTCTAACCCCTTGGGACTCCGTGAAGATGTAGATTTGAGAGGATTGGATAGCTGTGATAGCTCCATATTGTTCTCTGGATTTTTACCATACAGAAAATGCTCCAGGTTAGGGGCTAGCCAGCCTCTGTCACAGGCTTTCACTTCTTAATGTGAGTGATGCCGAGGCATCCAATGCTAGGTGCCAGGGGTCCATTTGGAATTGGGCTGCTTCTGTCCTCTGCATTTCACTGTGTGCTTTCTCAGCACACAGGACCTTTGAATGCGATTGATAATGTGAAATGTGGATTTGCCGCCTCATACTCCTTGTAGACTCCTTTAGTGGTGAAGATGATGAATAACTCTTTCTTAAATAATAAATAAATGTGCCTGGAATAGGTATACAGTACTTCTACTACTGGTTTGGTCTCCTGTGGTATTTTACATCAGAAGGTGGCCTCTTCTGTTCAGGGAAATGACAAACATCTCTCTGTGTGATGACTTTTTGAAATGGTTTGGGCTGGAAGTGAAAGACGATATGCAGTGTTCTATGAAAGATGCAGCAGAGGTACACTGGTACAAGTCTAAAACTGATAAGCCCCCAACATTAACACTAATGAATAAACCAATCAGCGTTTACACTCGTCATGAAACATATAGCGATCTTGTTTAATGTTGCTGGCGGGAGGGGTGAACAGGAGCTTGTCCATGAGTATTCAACCAGGCTTGATATGGTTGACATTTCCCTCTGCCTGTGGTCATGAAGCTAGAAGCTGTGAGAGAGGTGGCCCTAGCATAGATTCAAATGTGCATCTCCCACAAGGTTCTGAGGGAAATGAATAACAAAACTGTTCAAGTGGTGAGAAAGTGGCTCTGCTTCAACACACAACACGGGATGTCTTCCTGAGCCAAAGAGAGTGGGGTTTAAGTGTCATGACTATTGAGTGGATTTACGCTGCTACCAGACTGACTCTCCTGTTGAACATGCTCAACAGTGACCATGTGGCAGTCAGCCTGAGCCTCCCTCCTCCTGGACCTACGGAGGAGGAAGGTTCCACTGGCCAGTGACACTGAGGACAACTTCCTGGGCTTCAGGAGGAAGGCCAGTGTCAAATTGGACAATCATGCTGCGGGCTTTGGAGTGTGGTCAGACTGTCCGGTCCTGTTCAACTGGAGTAGAGTTCAGGTGGACACAGGCTGATATGCAAACTGATCCAGTTGTGGCAAATTGTGGTGGTGTTGTGGAGGCTTCTGTAACCCGTGATTGAACATTTCATCCTACATCCAGGACAACACTTCTTGGTATCAGATGGATGCAGGTACCGCAACTCTGGACTGTGTTGACCACTCTGTCTCCCATTCCATGTACCAGAATGCTGCCGTTGGTGAGGGCATTCTCACCTTTACTGTTAAGGCGAGGCTGCAACAAAATATAATCTATCACTCTGGTACCCTGCAAACAATTATCCACTTTGTATTCTACATGAGTCAAATGTAATGGAGTTCATTGCCCATGTTATGAATGGCTGCTGGTCAAACAAGGATTTGTACATTTCTAGCAATAAATCAAATGTATTTATAAAGCCCTTTTACATCAGCCGATGTCACAAAGTGATATACAGAAACCCAGCCTAAAACCCCAAACAGCAAGTAATGCAGATGTAGAGGCACAGTTGCTAGGAAAATCTCCCTGGAAAGGCAGAAACCAAGGAAGAAACCAGGCTCTGAGGGGTGGCCAGTCCTCTTCTGGCTGTGCCGGGTGGAGATTATAACAGTACATGGCCAAAATGTTCAAACGTTCATAGATGACCAGCAGGGTCAAATAATAATAATCACAGTGGTTGTAGAGGGTGCATCAGGTCAGCACCTCAGAAGTAAATGTCAGTTGACTTTTCATAGCCAAGCATTCAGAGTTCCAGACAGCAGGTGCGATAGAGAGAGTCGAACACAGCAGGTCCGGGACAAGATAGCACGTCCGGTAAACAGGTCAGGGTTCCATAGCCGCAGGCAGAACAGTCAGGTGGACTGGGGACAGCAAGGAGTCATCATGCCAGGTCGTCCTGAGGCATGGTCCTAGGGCTCAGGTCCTCCGGGAGAGAGAATTACAGGGAGAATACTTAAATTCACTCAGGACACCAGATAAGATGGGAGAATTACACCAGATATAACAGATTGACCCTAGCCCCCCGACACAAATTATTGCAGCATAGATACTGGAGGCTGAGACCGGAGGGGTCGGGAGACACTATGCCCCCGTCCGACGATACCCCCGGACAGGGCCAACCAGGCAGGATGTAACCTCACCCACTTTGCCAAAGCACAGCCCCCACACCGCTAGATGGATATCAACAGACCACCAACTTACTACCCTGAGACAAGGCTGAGTACAGCCCACGAAGATCTCCCCCACTGCACGACATGGCCTCTTTGTTGGTCGCTTTGTTGACCTGTTGAGTCGTCTCACCAACAGCACACATGCATTAACATTCTTGTGTAAAAGGAAGCTGGTTTGATGATGCGTTTTCCTGTGTACAAATACACCAGATATATTTGTGGGGGACGTCCGGGGGAGGTGCTGATTGGACGGCTACATGGAGCAGGCCTTTTGTGACACGCTGCTTCAGTACCAGCCCCTCGTGGTGCTGAGACAGCCTGGGTGGAGGTACAAGCTGGTGGTGCTGATATTTGGCAGTCTCAGCCACATACACAGGCTTGCAGTGCGTGGCCTCCAGATTGCAGGCCTGACAAAAACTAGGGCAAACCAATTGGCTAGGTACTGCTCTGTTTCAGCTGTCATGGGCAGCCTAGCTGTTTGGAGAAGGAGGTGCTTTCTGTACCCTTGAGTGCCATGCAGACAGGGACCTTCGAAATGTTTGGATCCTTTTTTGTGTGTGTGTGTGTGTGCACAGAAACCTTCACTCTGGTAACTGTAAAAGTATTGAGTAACACGTACAAAGACTTTGCAAGAGATATAGTACAATATAAGCCATGAGGCTTTAGATGTGTTCGTGTGCATGCGAGTGTGTTTGCTTAGTATGTAGGCTACGTGTGTGAAGTGTGTTCTTTTATTGATTTGTAACACACAGGAAGAGTTGCATCACAGATACAGTGAGAATCTCAGGGTGGTATGGTTGGTGTTGTTTCATCGGGATGACTCCTGTGGTCAGCAGAACGACGATGACCATGGCAATGATAACGATCACCGCGGTCACTATGCCAACGATCAGCTTGATGTTCTTCCTGCGGTAGGAACGAGCCACGAGCCACACTTCCTCTCAAAGAGCTTTGAATGTAAACACACACCAGAGAGAAAGAGATGGGGGAGAAAAGAGAGAGATGTACAGTAGTCTATGGCATGTGCTGAACTCAGAGCAGCAACTGCTACCAGGTGAGGGTGAGATGGAGGGATGGAAATCTACTAACCGAGTCCTGGAGGTTTTCTGCTATGGAGGTGATGTGATCCTGTCTCTCTCCTCTGCAACATGTTCTCTGTGTTCTGTTTCAAGTAAAATTTAGTTGATTTTACGTCACACTGCTCTTATTTGCATGTTCAAAATACAGTCTTATCTGCAAACAGTTGTGTAGTTGCAGGCTTTTGCTCCAGCTAAAGCAGTATCACCTGATCCAACTATCACCTAATCATAGTCTTCAAAAAATAAGATCTATAAGGGCTCTATTCAATTCGTAGCACTGAAGAGCCGCTTTATAGCCGATTGACAATGACAATTAAAAGGCAATGTTCCTGAGGTTGCGGACACTGCATTCAGGTAAACGCTGCATATGTCAGCTCAATTGGAAATTACCTTTAATTTGTTCGCTGCTCTTCCGGGGATACTTCGTTGATGCTGATTGAATAGTGCCCCTCGTTGAATCAGCTGTGTAACTGTCTTGGCTAATATGAAAGTCTACACCTTCTCTGGTCCTCCCTCTTCACAGGGTAAAACACATTCAGGGTTGTATAAGTGAATACATGTTGAATACCATACACTATTCACACTCACCAGATCATCTTCCATGACCAAAATGTCCAAACTCTCAGCGATCACCTAGAAAAATTCAAATTTGGTAGGAGTGATAGGATACGCCGTTGTTATAAATTGGTTTGGGATATTTAGTCAACATCTTCCTGATTATTCAGTCATCTCTTACAGTATACAGTGTGTGTGTGTGTGTGTGTGTGTGTTTCCGGGATGTGATGTGTGTTGGTTCAGCACCTGTTGTGTGAGTAAGAGAGAGAAAGACTAGACAGTTTTAGTTTGGTCCACTAGATGGAATCAGAGTGAAACAGATGCTTGTTGTTGAAGAACAGAATCAGTCCTCATTCTCCTCTTCTTCCTCTCAAATGGATGTGACACCGAGGGCAGAGATGGCCTTAAACAAACTGATAATGGTCTTATTTCTTCCACTGAGAGAGAGAGAGGTGGAGAGAGAGGGGTAGGGAGAAAGGACAGAAGAGAAGAGGACAGGACAGAAGGGGACAAAAGATGAGCCAGCCTGAGAGGACAGGACAGAAGGGGACAAAAGATGAGCCAGCCTGAGAGGACAGGACAGAAGGGGACAAAAGATGAGCCAGCCTGAGAGGACAGGACAGAAGGGGACAAAAGATGAGCCAGCCTGAGAGGACAGGACAGAAGGGGACAAAAGATGAGCCAGCCTGAGAGGACAGGACAGAAGGGGACAAAAGATGAGCCAGCCTGAGAGGACAGGACAGAAGGGGACAAAAGATGAGCCAGCCTGAGAGGACAGGACAGAAGGGGACAAAAGATGAGCCAGCCTGAGAGGACAGGACAGAAGGGGACAAAAGATGAGCCAGCCTGAGAGGACAGGACAGAAGGGGACAAAAGATGAGCCAGCCTGAGAGGACAGGACAGAAGGGGACAAAAGATGAGCCAGCCTGAGAGGACAGGACAGAAGGGGACAAAAGATGAGCCAGCCTGAGAGGACAGGACAGAAAGGGACAAAAGAAAGAGGGATGTGGGAAAGAGAGCAAAACTGAAGCGTTACAGATTCAGATATAGAAATGTAAAATTAACTTCCGATTGAGCCGACATATGCAGCATTTACCATAAATGCAGTCTCCGTTAACGTGGAAACATTGTCTAAAAGAGAGGAATGAAACAGGACAGCAGTCAGCTAAACAAGCGAGGAAGGAATCTATTAAAGCTGAGAGATCAGAAGAGAGAGAGCGGGAGGGAGAGAAAAATAATGTGGAAGAAAGAGGGGAGGAGCGAGTCGTCTGGTAGCATTCAGAGCTGCTAAACCTTTGGCTAATCTGAGTGTCTGTCTGTCTGTCCCCTCTGTGTGCATGCAGGTGCATGTTTATGTGTGTACTTGCAGGTGTGTCTCTATGCAGGTGTGTCTCTATGCAGGTGTGTGTTATTTGAACTTGCCCGCTTTCTGAACCCTTTCTCCATCCCTTCATCCCTCCCTCCATATCACCCAGCTCTTCCACAGGCTTTAGAAGTGTGAACATCAGTTCAGAATAAACAGACACCTGCACCTGCACTCTTGAAGTGCAGGTGCAGGTGCATGGGTGATACAGTAACTGTCTGAAAAAAACTAGAAAATAAACTCTTGCGAAGAGATGTTTGTGTTTGCATCACACAGATGCCACAATCCCTGGTTTTCAGGTTATGCTATAAAATGCACTTGTAATTCACTAGCAACGCACATATCAACATGACGCATTGGACAGAGCGACAACAGAACAACTAATTTAGTGGACGTTTTCTCCAATGATCAAGTGTCTGGTGTCAACCAATGACGGACAGTATTTGCTTTAACATATTCGTATGTGTATGTGTTGCTGTTATATGTGGCACGTTGATATGAGAGCTGCACTCAGTGGCCAGTTTATTAGGTACACCCATTTCGTTCCGTGTCGGACCCCCCATTGCCTCCTCCTACTGTATTCTTCGGGGCATAGAAACGTAGCTAATTTGGTATCAAGGGACCAAAAGTGTGCTATTCCCTACACCATTACACCACCACCACCAGCTTGTACCTTTGACACCAGGCAGGATGGGGCCTTGAACTCAAGCTGTTTGGCCAAATCCTGACTGGATTCGTCGAACCCGGCAATGTTTTTCTACTCTTCAATTGTCTAGTGTTGGTGATGGCGTGCCCACTGCAGCCGCTTCTGATCGGAGTGGAGCCTGGTGTGGTCATCTGCTGCAATAGCCCATCCGTGACAAAGACAGATGAGTTGTGTGTTCCGAGATGCCGCTCTGCAGGCCACTGTTGTACTGTGCCGTTATTTGCCTGTTTATGGCCCGCCTGTAAGCTTGCTTAACCCAGAACTGTCGTGCGTGAAAAGCCCAGGACGCCAACTGCTTCGGAGCTACTGGAATCGACACGCCTGGCACCGATGATCATACCACACTCAAAGTTGCTTATGTCACTCATCTTTCCCATTCTAACGTTTAGACGAACAGTAACTGAATGCCTCGATGCCTATCTGCCTGCTTTATATAGCAAGCCACAACCACGTGACTCAGTGTCTGTAGGAGCGAACCATTGTGAACAGAGTGGTGTACCTAATAAACTGCCCACTGAGTATATTCAGCTATTGGCAGCTTCCTGTCTCTCTTCTCCTTCGACTCTAGATGTCTATAGGAAATGACCTGCAATTTATACACAAGTACGTGTTCACACACTAAAGCAGATGGGTTCACATAGAGTAGCTGTAACCATAACAACCTGGCCTAGCCAAACAGAAGACCCCCACCCGTCCTCAATACCAGCTCTGTCACACCGTCTGGTCTGAACACAGAGGAGCACTAAAAGGATCTGTCATTATTGAATAATAACACAGGAGTAATGTCATATCTGTAGAAACAACCAGCCTGGTCTCCTCTTCATTTACACACCAACTGCCAACACAACATAACAGCTCCCAATCACTATCAGCTCCCAATCACTATCGTAACTCACACGAACGGACACACTCATCATGGCAGAACATGCAGTCACAGATGGTGTACATTAGCCTCATTTCATTTACAATCAATTGAAATGAAAATGTGTGCTCACTTAGACTGTTTGCTTTAGCAGGAGTTTTAACTGCCATAAAATCAGTGGGACGGTTTAGATTTAATAGCAACTGACTGAATTTTGGCAGACCTAAAATGAGACTGGAGTTGTTGTTCCTGTGGAGTTCTCGTCTCAGAGACCACCTGACAGACAGGCAGATGGGCAGGCAGACAAGACAGACAGAGACAGACAGATGGGCAGGCAGACAAGACAGACACAGACAGACAGATGGGCAGGCAGACAAGACAGACACAGACAGACAGATGGGCAGGCAGACAAGACAGACAGACAGACAGATGGGCAGGCAGACAAGACCAACACAGATAGACAGATGGGCTGGCAGACAAGACAGACACAGACAGACAGATGGACAGGCAGACAAGACAGACACAGACAGACAGATGGGCAGGCAGACAAGACCAACACAGATAGACAGATGGACAGGCAGACAAGACAGACACAGACAGCCATATGGACAGGCAGACAAGACAGACACAGACAGACAGAGACTTGAATGGATTTACTGATCAGACGAATCGATGGGCTGTTAACAGCATCTCTCCATACAGACAGCCTGTCCTCCTGTGGAATGGATTGTCTGGGACTCACAGACAGTTAACTTTCCTCATGTTGTTGTCGTTAGGTCCCTTCCCCATATACTGCACTACTTTCCAGGTTTTCTGATCAGACTGATGGATATGCTGAACACAGACAGTCTGTCCTCCTGTGGAATGGATTGTCCTAAAGGCTAGGATGTCTGTCAAGACAGCCATTTAGAGAACGTCAACTTTCCAAGTTAACGTTCCTCATTTTATCTTGATATAATGTACTACTTTAGAAAGTTTTCTGTATCATAAATATGTTTATTTGTGGTGTATCAGCAGGATTCTTCAGATAATTCACAACTTTTACTATTTTGACAGAATGATGTCTAGCTACTGTTTGATATGGTAAATAATATGTAATCATACTTCAGTCAGGTAGAAAAATATAATGGTCTGTCACGACTTCCGCTGCAGTTGGTGCCTCTCCTTGTTCGGGCGGCGTTTGGCAGTCGTCGTCACCGGCTTTCTAGCTGCCACCGGCTCCCATTACCTCTTTGCTGAAGGGGGGACCGGTGCGACTGCAGTGGACAGCTGGGGCGAACAGAGCTTTTGTCAACTGAAGGCTCTGTTTACCTCGGCTCCTGTGTTGGCTCATCCTGATCCCTCCTTAGCGTTCATAGTTGGGCTCACACGTCACCCTCCTCTGGTCATCCTGGCATCGGTCGGACACTGCTCTGTCTTAGTGGGAAGTACTGGTGGCCCACTTTAGCTAAGGACGTGAGGGTGTATGTTTCCTCCTGCTCGGTGTGCTCTCAGTGCAAGGCACCTAGACACCTAACCCAAGGGAAATTACAACCCCTACCCGTTCCACAACGGCCGTGGTCCCACCTATCGGTGGATTTTGTGACGGATCTTCCTCCTTCACAAGGGAACCACGATTCTGGTTGTTGTGGATCGGTTTTCTAAGTCCTGCCGTCTCATTCCTTTGCCCGGTCTCCCTAAGGCCCTACAGACTGCGGAGGCCCTGTTTACACATGTCTTCCGGTACTACGGGGTGCCTGAGGATATAGTGTCTGATCGGGGTCCCCAGTTCACATCAATGGTCTGGAGGGCGTTCATGGAACGTCTGGGGGTCTCGGTCAGTCTTACCTCAGGGTTTCACCCCGAAAGTAATGGGCAGGTGGAGAGAGTTACCGCAGTAAGGCCCTGGTGTATGCACCGGGAGACCGGGTCTGGCTCTCTACCCGAAATCTGCCCCTTCGCCTGCCCTGCCGGAAGCTGGGTCCGCGGTTTGTGGGGCCATTTAAAGTCCTGAGGAGACTGAATGAGGTATGTTATAGGTTACAATTTCCCCCTGATTATCGTATTAACCCCTCGTTCCATGTGTCTCTCCTCAGGCCGGTGGTGGCTGGTCCGCTCCAGTAGTCCGAGGTGCGGGAGGTTCCTCCGCCCCTTCTGGACATCGAGGGGGCCCAGGCGAATACCGTACGAGCCATCATGGAGTCTAGGCGTCGGGCGAGGGGCCTTCAGTACCTCGTGGAGTGGGAGGGGTATGGTCCGGAGGAGAGGTGCTGGGTGCCGGTGGAGGAGAGATGCTGTGTGCCGGTGGAGGAGAGATGCTGGGTGCCGGTGGAGGACATCCTGGACCCTTCCTTACTACAGGAATATCACCGTCTCCACCCGGATCGCCCTGCGCCTCGTCCTCCGGGTCGTCCCCGAGGCCGGTGTCGGCGCGCTGCTGGAGCCGCGCATCAAGGTGGGGGTACTGTCACGACTTCCGCCGAAGTTGGTGCCTCTCCTTGGTCGGGCGGCGTTCGACAGTCGTTGTCACCAGCTTTCTAGCTGCCACCGATCCACATTTCTTTTTCCATGATGTTTTGTGCGTGATTGTTCCTGTTTTGTGTTAGTCTTGTGTGTTAGGGTTTGTTGTCCCTACGTGGATTTATTGAACTGTTTCTTTTCCCAGAGTAAAGTACGTTATTTTTACTCAGTTCTGTTTCCTGCGCTTGACTCCGTCCTCACCTATACACCATTGACGCTGACATGGTTACAATGTCATTCAATACAACACGAACATGAATACTGTAAAACTCTGGGCAACATATTTTGATGCACAACAAAACCATAGATAGATACTGTATATTCAGTACAGAGTCACCATTCCATAACACATTAAATTGTTTCACTTTTCATGTTCATTTATGTAAACACAGGACACACTCAATAAGAAAAAATAAAAATGACTATACTTTATAAAACATTGTGTGCCATGACAATCATGGAGGAAATAATATTCTCAGTTCAGGTAAATCAGTTGAAATAGTTTGTTTACCTTCTAAATTAAACGGTCACATATGTCCAGTTTTTTTGTGACAATCATGCATCAATCACACTGGCGCTTATCCTCATGCACAGATAGCTGAAACAAAGCATGACAATCAGGTGTGTGTGTGTGTGTGTGTGTGTGTGTGTGTGTGTGTGTGTGTGTGTGTGTGTGTGTGTGTGTGTGTGTGTGTGTGTGTGTGTGTGCGCGCGCATGCATCATTGTTCAGACACACACACACACATTGTAGGAAAGGAGCAGTTGGTGGACGCTCAGTCAGGTGTTCAAAGCAAGACACACACACACACACACACCTGGGCATTGAGTGACACTTGGCATGTCATACCTGGCTGTGATACGTCAGCCACCAGCTGTGGCAGAGATTTTAAGTACCAGTGTTTGTGTGAACCAAGCATGTATATAGAGAACATACGTACATTATACATACACATTAAATCCTAGACACATACTAAGTAACATACTAAGTAACATTCTAAATAACATACTAAGTAACATTCTAAACAACATACTAAGTAACATACTAAGTAACATACTAAGTAACATTCTAAATAACATACTAAGTAACATTCTAAATACCATACTAAGTAACATTCTAAATAACATACTAAGTAACATACTAAATACAATACTAAGTAACAGACCAAATAAAATACTAAGTAACATACTAAGTAACATATCGGCACACACACACACACACACACACACACACACACACACACACACACACACACACACACACACACACACACACACACACACACACACACACACACACACATACACACGCAGCCAGCCCCCCATGGCCCTGCTCCATACTCTGTGTGTGAACAGATGAGGTAATACAGATAACTACATAAATATGAATATAATATAATACAGATGGGGCTTAGAGAGGCAGAAGAGTATACTGTTTTTCCTCTACCTCTCCTCTCTTCCTACTGACACCTCTCACTCTGATTCCTCCTCTCTTCCTACTGACCACTCTCACTCTGATCCCTCCTCTCTTCCTACTGACCACTCTCACTCTGATCCCTCCTCTCTTCCTACTGACCACTCTCACTCTGATTCCTCCTCTCTTCCTACTGACCACTCTCACTCTGATCCTTCCTCTCTTTTCTCACTGACCCCTCTCAGTCTGATCCCTCCTCTCTTCCTACTGACCACTCTCACTCTGATCCCTTCTCTCTTTTGAATGACCACTCTCACTCTGATCCCTTCTCTCTTTTGAATGACCACTCTCACTCTGATTCCACCTCTCTTTTGAATGACCACTCACACAGATCCCTCCTCTCTTCCTACTTACCACTATCACACTGATCCCTCCTCTGTTTCAACTGACCCCTCTCACTGATCCCTCTTCTCTTTTGAATGACCACTCTCACTCTGATCCCTCCTCTCTTTCTACTGACCCCTCTCACTCTGATCCCTCCTCTCTTTCTACTGACCCCTCTCACTCTGATCCCTCCTCTCTTCCTACTGACCCCTCTCACTCTGATCCCTCCTCTCTTTCAACTGACCCGTCTCACTGTTTTCCCTCCTTTCTTCCTCTACTCTCCTCCCCCCTCTTCTAGACTCTATTTGTGTCCCCCTCTTTCCTCTCCTGTCTATATATATCTGACCTTTGTTCTGACCAGGCAGACAGAGTACTGCTCCTCAAATTGTCGTCTCTGAGCAGTAATCCCTGACAACAGGTGCTGAACCAACACACATCACCTCCCGGAAAAACACACACACACACACACACACACACACACACACACACACACACACACACACACACACACACACACACACACACACACACACACACACACACACACACACACACACACACACACACACACACACACACACACACACACACACACACACACACACACACACACACACTTGTATGAAGAAATTAACACACTGCCTGACTTTCACACAAAAACACTCACAAAAAAAGCAAGGGAAGCATTGGAGTCAACATGGGCCAGCATCCCTGTGGAATGTTTTCGACACCTTGTAGAGTCCATCCCCCAACGAATTGAGGCAGCCCTAGCCGATGTGTCGGCATTAGAATGTGTGAGAATAGAGCACTAGCTCAGGCTATAGTGCACTAAACCACGTATAATCTCCCGTGGACAGTACCTACAGTAAACATAACTGGTACAGTACACCTGTCGGCATAATATGGGATACGAGCAGCAATAGTTCTGGGGTTTGGGTTTTCATCACTGTTTATTTGGACATATCAGGATTGGGTGAAGGCGGTGCTTAAACTGCTTTACTTCGGCGGATGATAACCACCGGTGAAAATATCAGAAGGGGGTGGGAGGGATTGACTGAGATTTTCCTTTTGTGAGAGTGGAGACAAAACGGAAATCTCCATTTCTAACACACTTCCCACTAGAACCTAATCGAGCAGCTGACCAAATGACGTAACATTTTAGTTCTGGGTTAAGTGACATTAAACCACGACTAATTCAGTTAGGCGTTTGTTAGGCCACTAGTCCATGTTATGTCTGCCGTAGTAAGCAGGGCTGTCGGGGGGGTTGAGGGCTGATCGTGAGGCTGAGCCGTTGGAGGTGGAGGTGAGCTCCATGGTTGTCTGGATGATAGGGGGGCTGGCTGGCTGCTCTGCCCCACAGCGCTTCTCCTCAGTGGGCTGCAGAACTGTTGACATACTGGTCTCCATCCGGCTGGCCCGGTACACACTCATCTGGAAACAGAGATAATTGGGACAGAACTTAAAAATACACACTCATACTAGTAACTGAAAGGTTGCAAGATCGAATCCCAGAGCTGACAAGGTAAAACATCTGTCGTTCTGTCCCTGAACAAGGCAGTTAACCCACTGTTCCTAGGCCGTCATTGAAAATAATAATTTGTTCTTAACCGACTTGCCTAGTTAAATAAACAATACACACACCCAGAAAGAAGAGGGAATCTATACACACCTGGGTCTGTAGGTAGCGGGTGGACTTGAGTTCCAGTCCCTCGTAGGAGGCGGCAGGAACACACGGACACCAACAGAACACCTGCTGAAAGCCTGCCCTGAATCTGAACAGAGAGAGGGTTGAGAGAGAAAGAGGGAGATAGGGGGGAGTGAGAGAGAGAGAGAGATGGGGAGAGAGTGTGTGTGTGTGTGTGTGTGTGTGTGTGTGTGTGTGTGTGTGTGTATGTGTGTGTGTGTGTGTGTGTGTGTGTGTGTGTGTGTGTGTGTGTGTGTGTGTGTGTGTGTGTGTGTGTGTGTGTGTGTGTCTGTTGTGTGTGTCATGCCTGTTGTGTTTGCGCTTGTGTGTGTACCACAGGAGGCTGGTGAGGAGAGGACATATAATATTAATGGCTGGAATGGACTGAATGGAATGGTATCAAAGACCATGTGTTTGGTACCACTCCTATCATTCCATTCTAGCCATTAGTATGAGCCCATCCTCCACAATGAAGGTGCCACCAGCCACCTGTGGTGTGTACAGTCACCTACCTGTCATTGAGACAGCAGTAGATGATAGGGTTGTACATGGTGGAGCTCATGGCCAACCACAGGACAGCCAGGTAGACTTGCTGGATGTAGCGCCACTCAAACAGCTGCATGGGGTCAGGGTGGAACTGCTGGAGCAGGAAGTAGATGTGGTAAGGCAGCCAGCACACTGCAAACGTACACACCACCACGATCATCATCTTCACGACCTAGAGAGAAGGAGGGGTCGGTTAAACGCAATTTAGGGATTTGCCTAAGAATATTCACTTAAGAGGTTCCCTGCTGTGTGTAAGAGTGTGCCCCTACAGGTATTGTGTTCTGCCTGTGAGCTTGAGTTTTTTTGTTTTACTTTTATTTAACTAGGCAAGTCAGTTAAGAACAAATTCTTATTTCCAATGATGGCCTAGGAACAGTGGGTTAACTGCCTGTTCAGGGGCAGAACGACAGATTTGTACCTTGTCAGCTCGGGGGTTTGAACTTGCAACCTTCCGGTTACTAGTCCAACGCTCTAACCACTAGGCTACCCTGCCGCCCCAAGTATGTATGTGTGTGTGTGTGTGTGTGTGTGTGCGTGCGTGTGCATTTGTGTGTGTGTGTGTGTGTGTGTGTACCTTGCGTTTGGCGATTAGCTGCTCTCGGTAGCGGTGGGTGGAGTCTCCAGGGATAGTCCCCGCCCACAGGGACGAGCCCACCACCAGGTAGGCACATCCCATAATGCACAGCGGCAGGAAGTAGTACAGCAACACCACAGACACAGAGTACCTACACAGACAGAGACACACACACACTAATGAGATTGTTAGACTGGGGTCTCAGGTCTCGTCTAGTCAACCCTGTTCCGATTTGATTCCTTATCTCTGCCTCCGAACATACGTACACACACACAATGTCTGCTGATCCCTTATCAGTCTTGCTACAGGGAGTAGCGGCCCAGAAGATCAGCTCTCACTGAAAGATGTGAAATCAATTTACTGAGGAAGACAGAAGAAAGAGGCCTAAATCAAGCCCTAGCCCCTAACTCCTAACATCAGACGAACTACAGGGACTCTGCTGCTTATGGAAATGACTTCATTCCCCTGAACACCTGAGACTAATGGTAATACTAAATAACACACACACACACACACACGGGGGAGAGCATGGGTAGATGGAGAGAGAGAAACACAGAGAATGAGTGATAGAGAGAAGGAGAAAATGTCGGGACAGAGAGAGAGAACTGTGAAACGAGTGAGGCTGGGATTCAATCCGATTGAGGGCTATAGGCATTACGACTTTTAAAGGGAATTTAAGATTGTGCAGCATATGTAATGTTTTCCTGGGAATGGGATCTCCACGAACGAGGGGAACATTGCCTTTAAAATTCGCAATGCTTATAACCTGCGATCAGATTGAATCCGGGCCTGAGAGAACTAGGAAAAAGTCAGGACCATAACGACAAATAATTAGTAGGGCTGTCAAACAATTCAAATAATTAATTGAGTTAAAGGCATTAGTTAATTGCCCTAAATGTGTCCCTAAAGAAAAATATATATATTTAAAAAGCAGTGCATTGAGTTACAGGCATACTATGCATTGAAGGGACGGAAACACCAAATGATCTACATGAGAATGTTTTAATAGCATTTTCACCATAAACAGCACGCAAGGCACTAATATAGCTACAGCTATTAATGCTCCTAATGCTTCAGTAGGCCTACTCCCTCTTATCAATGTTTCAGTATGCCTACTCCCTCTTATCAATGTTTCAGTATGCCTACTCCCTCTTATCAATGTTTCAGTATGTCTACTCCCTCTTATCAATGTTTCAGTAGGCCTACTCCCTCTTATCAATGTTTCAGTAGGCCTACTCCCTCTTATCAATGTTTCAGTAGGTCTACTCCCTCTTATCAATGTTTCAGTATGCCTACTCTCTCTTATCAATGTTTCAGTAGGCCTACTCCCTCTTATCAATGTTTCAGTAGGCCTACTCCCTCTTATCAATGTTTCAGCAGCCCTACTCCCTCTTATCAATGTTTCAGTAGGCCTACTCCCTCTTATTAATGTTTCAGCAGCCCTACTCCCTCTTATCAATGTTTCAGTAGACCTACTCCCTCTTATCAAGGTTTCAGTATGTCTACTCCCTCTTATCAATGTTTCAGTAGGTCTACTCCCTCTTATCAATGTTTCAGTATGTCTACTCCCTCTTATCAATGTTTCAGTAGGTCTACTCTCTCTTATCAATGTTTCAGTAGGTCTACTCCCTCTTATCAATGTTTCAGTATGTCTACTCCCTCTTATCAATGTTTCAGTAGGTCTACTCCCTCTTATCAATGTTTCAGTATGTCTACTCCCTCTTATCAATGTTTCAGTAGGTCTACTCCCTCTTATCAATGTTTCAGTAGACCTACTCCCTCTTATCAATGTTTCAGTAGGTCTACTCCCTCTTATCAATGTTTCAGTATGTCTACTCCCTCTTATCAATGTTTCAGTAGGTCTACTCCCTCTTATCAATGTTTCAGCAGCCCTACTCCCTCTTATCAATGTTTCAGTATGTCTACTCCCTCTTATAAATGTTTCAGTATGTCTACTCCCTCTTATCAATGTTTCAGTAGGTCTACTCCCTCTTATCAATGTTATAGTAGTCTACTCCCTCTTATCAATGTTTCAGTAGGCCTACTCCCTCTTATCAATGTTTCAGTATGTCTACTCCCTCTTATCAATGTTATAGTAGTCTACTCCCTCTTATTAATGTTTCAGTAGACCTACTCCCTCTTATCAATGTTTCAGTATGTCTACTCCCTCTTATTAATGTTTCAGTATGCCTACTCCCTCTTATCAATGTTATAGTAGTCTACTCCCTCTTATTAATGTTTCAGTATGCCTACTCCCTCTTATCAATGTTATAGTAGTCTACTCCCTCTTATCAATGTTTCAGTAGGCCTACTAACTCTTATTAATGTTTCAGTAGACCTACTCCCTCTTATCAATGTTTCAGTATGTCTACTCCCTCTTATTAATGTTTCAGTATGCCTACTCCCTCTTATCAATGTTATAGTAGTCTACTCGCTCTTATTAATGTGTCAGTAGACCTACTCCCTCTTATCAATGTTTCAGTAGGCCTACTAACTCTTATTAATGTTTCAGTAGGCCTACTCCCTCTTATCAATGTTTCAGTATGTCTACTAACTCTTATCAATGTTTCAGTATGTCTACTCCCTCTTATCAATGTTATAGTAGTCTACTCCCTCTTATCAATGTTTCAGCAGCCCTACTCCCTCGTATCAATGTTTCAGTAGGCCTACTCCCTCTTATCAATGTTCTTGAAATTTAACACCTGCGCCATAACCATGTCATAATATGTCATAAAAGCTGACATAACTTGTCATAATATGGTCATAAAACTGTCATGACCGACATACACCTGTAGTGACATATATTGCGTTATTTTATGGCTGGTTATGACACCTATATAAGAGTTCGGATAGAGCCAGTAAGAAAGGCATTTCACTGTACTAGTGCACATGCAGCGGTGTAAAGTACTACTTAGGTAGTATTTTGGGGTATGTGTACTTTACTTTACTATTTATATTTTTGACAACTTTTACTTTTACTTCACTACAGAAAATAATGTAATTTTTACTCCATTCATTTTCCCTGACACCAAAAGTACTCGTTACATTTGGAATGCTTAGCAAGAAAGGAAAATGGTCCAAATCACACAATTATCAAGAGAACATCCCTGGTCATCTCTACTGCCTCTGATCCTCTGGACTCACTAAACACAAATGCTTGGTTTGTGAATCATGTCTGAGGGTTGGAGTGTGCCCCTGGCTATCCATAAATAAAACAAATATGAAAATGGTGCCATCTGGTTTGCTTAATATAATGAATTTTAAATGATATGTACTTTTACTTTTCATTTTGATTCTTAAGTATATTTTAGCAATTACATTTACCTTTGATACTTAAGTATATATAAAACAAAATACTTTTAGACTTTTACTAAAGTAGTATTTTACTGGATGACTTTCACTTTTACTTGATTCCTTTTCTATTAAGGTATCTTTACTTTTACTCAATTGGATACTGTTCCACTCCTGTGCACATGACAATTAAAAACTTGAAACACACATCCTCTCTCACACAATCATACACACCCCACTCTTGCAAATGCAGCCCACCTTTGAAGCATCTCATTGAGGAGTCTATTCCTGTTCAGTTCGTCCTGTGCCATCTCCATTTGTGCATAGCCTAGTCAGTGGTCATGTTATCAGGTTGCTAGCTAGCTAAACGATGTTGTTTGTTATCAAACCAAAAAAATAGCGGCTCGCGAGTAGTTAAAAACGACCCGTGACATACGCACCAATCCGTGGAAGGAAAAACAGACGCAATTCACGGCACCAAAACAAACGTACACGTTAACTTTGAAAGCCCTGAAAATGAGTAAAGTCAATTCTGAGTGAATAACTTTTTAATAGCTAAACCGTCTAGTCTGTGTTTTTTAATTGCTGCATTGTTGACTAATGATATCAAACTGTTATCATTCATAGAGAACAACTTATATTTCACAGTTTGGAACATGGCTGTCTAGGAAGTCTAGACTGTTAAAGATGGTTATTCATCTCTTTAATATATCATTGATTTGAATTGTCTTGTTTTCTGTGTGATAAATAAAATGCTATATATATAGAGAGATGATCACACAGCATCAATAAACAACACAACAAAACAGAAAAACAGTAATAACAATGCAATTAATGAAAGTCCTTGAAGTCCGAGGACCTCTGTCTAACAGAGGTTATTCATAACAAATAACCCCCACAGACTGAACACCTGTTATCTGTTTGGTTCTAAATCAGTCTCCTGACTAATAGAGGTTGGATAGATTCATGAATAAATCCACTAGGACGCTACATTACAAGGAGACAAACAGCAGAAAGACGCTCGGCCTATTCATCCAGAAGTTGGGAGACAGAAAAAGGATGTGAGTAGTGAATCAGATTCTACAGACAGAAAATAATTCAGTTTATTCTCTAATGTGTAGTGAACCTCCTGAAGATTACGCTTCCTTCAAACACCTTTGTGTGTGTGTGTGTGTGTGTGTGTGTGTGTGTGTGTGTGTGTGTGTGTGTGTGTGTGTGTGTGTGTGTGTGTGTGTGTGTGTGTGTGTGTGTGTGTGTGTGTGTGTGTGTGTGTGTGTGTCAGTACTCACATCTTTTTGAAGTCCATGGTTGTGTCATTGGTGTATTCAGGCCATTGGATGTAACAAACAGTCCTACCAGGCAGCTGGTCAGTAGCTGAGTAGTAGTACTGGGGGAAGGCCAATAGTAGAGCTAACACCCAGATCCCTCCGATCACTACACGGGTCTCTGCTGAAGACAACCTCTGCCTCAGGGGGTGGATGATAGCCATGTACCTGGAACACACACAAAAACACACACAAAGTGACTAGTTACACACACACACATGTGGGATTTTAATTTTTGCACTAACTCTCTTGCACTGACTTTATGCACAAACATGAGACTCTACACACACACACGCACACGCACACACACACACACTCATACACACACATTCATACACACACACGCACATATGCTCTCTCTAACACACACTCACACACTCACTTTCCCGTCATTGTTACTCATTATTCAGTGTGTATTTAATCCTCCTGTCACTATTTTGTTGTTGTATCTTTCTCTCTGCATTGTTGGGAAGGGCCCGTAAGTAAGCCTTTCACTGTTATTCTACACCTGTTGTTTATGAAGCATGTGACAAATACAATTTGATTTGATTTTAATTCGATTTTGACACACAGAGGTCAGTAATACACACACACACACACACACACTGTAATACACACACACAGATATCAGTACTACACACACACAGATCAGTAATATACACACACACAGAGAGATCAGTAACACACACACACACACACACACACACACACACACACACACACACACACACACACACACACACACACACACACACACACACACACACACACACACACACACACTGTAATACACACACACAGATATCAGTACTACACACACACAGATCAGTAATATACACACACACAGAGAGATCAGTAACACACACACACACACACACACACACACACACACACACACACACACACACACACACACACACACACACACACACACACACACACACACACACACACACACACACACACACACACACACACACACACACACACACACACAGAGAGGTCAGTAATACACACAGATCAGTAATACACACACATAGTAATCAGTTATACACACACGCACACTGTTATACACACACACACACACACACACTGCTATACACACAGGCACATTACTGTAACACAGACACACATTTATATATACACACACGCTCGCTACTGAGGGGACACCAGGGGATACAGACATGGCTCCGATTAGTTTTACATTCCACTGGTTTAATTTAATTGGCAATTACTGATAGTTCAACTTCTTTAGCACAACAGCTACATTCTGGTGACAGATGGAGAAGAGACACTGCACTGTGTGTGTGTTCCTCCAAGCTCTAATGAAAGGTAATCATGCAGAGTTGATGTGAGTGTATCTGATCCTTCTCCTCTCCTTCTCGCCTCCTCTACCCTCCTCTCCTCCTCTCCTCCGCGCCTCCTCTACCCTCCTCTCCTTCTCTCATCCTCTCCTCTCCTCCTCGCCTCCTCTACCCTCCTCTCCTCCTCGCCTCCTCTACCCTCCTCTCCTTCTCTCATCCTCTCCTCTCGTTGTGTTGCTTCACTGATGTGATTTACTTTTCTAATCAAGACAAGGAGATGGGGTGATGCCAAAACTATCATCTTCCTTTCTCTCTTTCTTCACCGTTTCTCTCTTCTTCTCCCTTTGCCCTTTCTCTCCTTAATCCCTTCCACCTCTTCTCCTCCTCTCTTCCTCTCTTCCCCTCTCCTTCCCTCTTGATTATCACCCCTTCCCATTTTTTCCTTCCCCCTCTCTCTCACTCTCCCTATCCCTGCCTCCCTCTCTATCTCTCGCTTTCTCTGCCTGTTGAGGTAAAATCGATCCTCTTCAGACACAGCGGTTTACAAACACACCTGTTGTTTACACTCCCGGGGAGCCTGGGGTCATCTGGGGGAAGGGCTGCTCTCTTTCTCTCTCTACTTCACTAATGCAAGAATGTTCAGATTGTTCTGACACACTGAAGAAAGGAGATCTGTGTTCTGACAGTGAACCCAGAATGATGGACGGTGTTGGAAGGATGGAAGGGAGAGGAGCAGGGATGATGTGAAGGAAAACGCAGCTCTCACACACTGAGGCTGTGGCGACATACTGATGACATTATATGAGAGAGAAGCAGGGTTGGAGAAGGGATCTCTACAGCATTTAGGGCCGCTTACCGGTTCCGAGCTATGGCAGTCATAGAGTAGATTCTAGTGAAAACAAACACACAGTAGAGTGCACCCATGCACGGACACACACACACAAACACACACACACACACACACACACACACACACACACAGCTCACCTTTCCAGTGCTATGGCGGTCATGGAGTATATGCTGGTGAAGACTGCTGCAATGGGGAAGAAGTTATGGAACCGACAGTAGCCCAAACCAAAGTACCACTCGTTATGGATGCTGTATGCAAAGTTTATCACTGTGTTGAAGGCAGACATAGATGCCTCTGCAAAGGCTAGGTTCACCTGGGAGGAGAAAGACAACGGACACACAAACAAGTTCACATTCACTGGTGATATTTTAAAAATAAAATACATTAATTTGGAAATGATTACATAACGTCTGTCCTAGCTCTCTCGTTCTTTATCATTTTACATGTGTTTGTTTACCAGGAAGTAGTTGGTCACGGTCCTCATGCGTTTGTGCGCGAGGATGATCCAGATGACCACCAGGTTACCGATCACCGAGACGCACACCATGCTGCAGTAGGCGATGGCCCAGAGAGCGATCTGCCAGATCGGCTGCACGAACTGGTTATATCCCTCTGTGTCGTTCAAACCGGAGCCGTTAGTGGCGTTAATGGAAAGGTAGTTATCCGTGGTGTTCAAAAACGAGTCCATCTTTAGATCGGATATTTTGTGTTGAAAGAGTAATAATCCAAATAGTAATAGCTAAAATAATAAATATTATATTTGAAGAATAAATAGAGATATTCCCAGTAGCCTAACCTTGTGTGATCGTTTCACAACAAAACCATCTTCTGAGGTTTAGCTTTGATGCTGAGGGTTATAAACCCCCAAATATGTTGATAGTAACCGAAAAAAGAAAGTGAATGGAATGTTGATCTGGGCGAATATCGCAGTAGTAAAAACAGTCTAGTTACTTTCTTCTGTTGACCGTCTCACTTGTCAGATGTACGCACTTCTCTCTCCCAAATGGACAAGAAAGTTTTGTAATTTGAGTTACAGGTGAAAAGCTTTGGGATTGAAATGGTCTTCGTTCTCCATATTCGTGTTTACTTTCCCGTTAACAGTAAACCTTTTTTCTTGTCGCGCACAGGCTGGGAAGGACGCACACTATGCGCTCATCACAAAGCCAAGCATTTGACATACCCATGCCGCACACAGACACTCGAGTCAAATACGCACGCGCGTAAAAGCCACAGCCACAGCCACATACACATACACATACACATACACACACACACACACACACAACGAGGAATATGTTTGAGGTGAAGTGCATATATAAGAATGGTTTATGTATTATTTTGTGATTTCCCTCAGTGAGCAAGGTAAGGTGTAGATAGAGTCAGATGGAAATCTCTGAAATGTCTCTCTTTCTCTCTCTGGAAGTAGTGTTTTCTGCATCTATGAAATAGCCTATGGTCTTTTGAGTGGGTCACATTAATCGATGCCTTTGCCTGCAGTCAGACATCTGGAGTTCAGTCTGCTATTTCAACTCTTTCTCTTAATTTCCTCTCTCCCTATGTTGCTCAATTTATCTCTCTGCAATGAACATGATGGGAGACAGAGAGCTGGTTTCAAGCGCAGGGCGCAGCAGGTGTTTGTTTGTAAATGACCACAGGAGGAGGAAGGTAGCTGGGTCCAGGGTCAGGCGGAAGGTCATACACAGGGGGTCCAAAAAGGCAACAGTACAGGCAGGGAAACGGCTAGTAACGTCGTCCGGGAGATCAGGCAATGGGTAGATAACAGGAAATCCGATAAAGTACAGACAGGGAATAGGCTAAATGTGTCGTTAGTGAGGCAGGCAAAAACTATCATACACGGGAGGATTCAATTACGGGAAGAACAGCTCTCCAAATAGAAGTGTGTCACAAAACAAACAATAGCTCACAATGATGGGGTGCAAAGAACTGAACTAAATAGTGTGTGATAATGACATACAGGTGTGTGAGCAGGTGGTCAGAATTCAGGTGATTGGGATCTGGAGAGTGAGTGTGAGCTGGAAAGTGGGCTGGAAAGTGAGCTGCGTTCAGGGGATCTACGTGCTTGAGAGTGCGAGTTGGAAGCAGAAGTTACACTCTCATCCTCCCTCCAATCATTCTCCTCCTCTTTACCAGAGAGAGTAAGCATCATTAGGAAGAGTGGTCTGTATAAGTTCCCTACATAAATATTCTGATGTCTGGATATCAAGGCTGGGGAGATGTCAAGCCTCATTTACAAGACAGGGGCTGCATTACTATTATATAGTAACATTACTCTATTCTGTCTCTATCTATCCTCTCCCTGCTCACTCTCTATCCTCATTTCCTGTCACTCAGTCGGCACTCAGTCGGCTCTGTCGTCTCTCTCTCTCTCTCTCTCTCTCTCTCTCTCTCTCTCTCTCTCTCTCTCTCAATTCAATTAAATTAAATTCATTTCAAGGGCTTTATTGGCATGGGAAACGTGTTAACATTGCCAAAGCAAGTGAGGTAGATAATATATAAAGTGAATATATAAAGTGAAATAAACAATAAAAATTAACAGTAAACATTTCACACACAGAAGTTTCAAAACAATAAAGACATTACAAATGTCATATTATGTAAATGCAAATTATTATTATGCAAATGTCATACTTGTAAATACAGTGTTTTAACAATGTACAAATGGTAAAGGACACAAGATAAAATAAATAAGCATAAATATGGGTTGTATTTACAATGGTGTGTATTCTTCACTGGTTGCCCTTTTCTCGTGGCAACAGGTCACAAATCTTGCTGCTGTGATGGCACACTGTGGAATTTCACCCAGTAGATATGGGAGTTTTTCAAATTTGGATTTGTTTTCAAATTCTTTGTGGATCTGTGTAATCTGATGGAAATATGTCTCTCTAATATGGTCATACATTGGGCAGGAGGTTAGGAAGTGCAGCTCAGTTTCCACCTCATTTTGTGGGCAGTGAGCACATAGCCTGTCTTCTCTTGAGAGCCATGTCTGCCTACGGCGGCCTTTCTCAATAGCAAGGCTATGCTCACTGAGTCTGTACATAGTCAAAGCTTTCCTTAATTTTGGGTCAGTCACAGTGGTCAGGTATTCTGCCGCTGTGTACTCTCTGTGTAGGGCCAAATAGCATTCTAGTTTGCTCTGTTTTTTTGTTAATTCCTTCCAATGTGTCAAGTAATTATCTTTTTGTTTTCTCATGATTTGGTTGGGTCTAATTGTGCTGCTGTCCTGGGGCTCTGTAGGGTGTGTTTGTGTTTGTGAACAGAGCCCCAGGACCAGCTTGCTTAGGGGACTCTTCTCCAGGTTCATCTCTCTGTAGGTGATGGCTTTGTTGTGGAAGGTTTGGGAATCGCTTCCTTTTAAGTGGTTATAGAATTTAACAGCTCTTTTCTGGATTTTGATAATTAGTGGGTATCGGCCTAATTCTGCTCTGCATGCATTATTTGGTGTTCTACGTTGTACACAGAGGATATTTTTGCAGAATTCTGCGTGCAGAGTCTCAATTTGGTGTTTGTCCCATTTTGTGAAGTCTTGGTTGGTGAGCGGACCCCAGACCTCACAACCATAAAGGGCAATGGGCTCTATGACTGATTCAAGTATTTTTAGCCAAATCCTAATTGGTATGTTGAAATGTATGTTCCTTTTGATGGCACAAATTCCATCTAGACACTGTTGCCCTAGAGCACACAAAAAAACTATACATACCTTGGCCTAAACATCAGCGCCACAGGTAACTTCCACAAAGCTGTGAACAATCTGAGAGACAAGGCAAGAAGGGCATTCTCCCTGGACTGGACCTTTTTTGGAACACCATTATTTTGGTCTTACTGAGATTTACTGTTAGGGCCCAGGTCTGACAGAATCTGGGCATAAGATCTAGGTGCTGCTATAGGCCCTCCTTGGTTGGTGACAGAAGCACCAGATCATCAGCAAACAGCAGACATTTGACTTCGGATTCTAGTAGGGTGAGGCCGGGTGCTGCAGACTTTTCTAGTGCCCGCGCCAATTCGTTGATATATATGTTGAAGAGGGTGGGGCTTAAGCTGCATCCCTGTCTCACCCCACGACCCTGTGTGAAGAAATGTGTGTGTTTTTTGCCAATTTTAACCGCACACTTGTTGTTTGTGTACATGGATTTTATAATGTCGTATGTTTTACCCCCAACACCACTTTCCATCAGTTTGTATAGCAGACCCTCATGCCAAATTGAGTCTAAGGCTTTTTTGAAATCAACAAAGCATGAGAAGACTTTGCCTTTGTTTTGGTTTGTTTGGTTGTCAATTAGGGTGTGCAGGGTGAATACATGGTCTGTTGTACGGTAATTATGTAAAAAGCCAATTTGACATTTGCTCAGTACATTGTTTTCATTGAGGAAATGTACGAGTCTGCTGTTAATGATAATGCAGAGGATTTTCCCAAGGTTACTGTTGATGCATATTCCACGGTAGTTATTGGGGTCAAATTTGTCTCCACTTTTGTGGATTGGGCTGATCAGTCCTTGGTTCCAAATATTGGGGAAGATGCCAGAGCTAAGGATGATGTTAAAGAGGTTTAGTATAGCCAATTGGAATTTGTTGTCTGTATATTTGATCATTTCATTGAGGATACCATCAACACCACAGGCCTTTTTGGGTTGGAGGGTTTTTATTTTGTCCTGTAACTCATTCAATGTAATTGGAGAATCCAGTGGGTTCTGGTAGTCTTTAATAGTTGATTCTAAGATCTGTATTTGATCATGTATATGTTTTTGCTCTTTATTCTTTGTTATAGAGCCAAAAAGATTGGAGAAGTGGTTAGAGTCTATGGATTCTTCAATTACATTGAGCTGATTTCTGACATGCTGTTCCTTCTTTTTCCGTAGTGTATTTCTGTATTGTTTTAGTGATTCACCATAGTGAAGGCGTAGACTCAGGTTTTCCGGGTCTCTATGTTTTTGGTTGGACAGGTTTCTCCATTTCTTTCTTAGATTTTTGCATTCTTCATCAAACCATTTGTCATTATTGTTAATTTTCTTTGGTTTTCTATTTGAGATTTTTAGATTTGATAGGGAAGCTGAGAGGTCAAATATACTGTTAAGATTTTCTACTGCCAAGTTTACACCTTCACTATTACAGTGGAATGTTTTACCCAGGAAATTGTCTAATAGGGATTGAATTTGTTGTTGCCTAATTGTTTTTTGGTAGGTTTCCAAACTGCATTCCTTCCATCTATAGCATTTCTTAATGTTACTCAGTTCCTTTGGCTTTGATGCCTCATGATTGAGTATTGCTCTGTTTAAGTAGACTGTGATTTTGCAGTGGTCTGATAGGGGTGTCAGTGGGCTGACTGTGAACGCTCTGAGAGACTCTGGGTTGAGGTCAGTGATAAAGTAGTCTACAGTACTACTGCCAAGAGATGAGCTATAGGTGTACCTACCATAGGAGTCCCCTCGAAGCCTACCATTGACTATGTACATACCCAGCGTGCGACAGAGCTGCAGGAGTTGTGACCCGTTTTTGTTGGTTCTGTTGTCATAGTTGTGCCTAAGGGGGCATATGTGGGAGGGAATGCTGTCACCTCCAGGCAGGTGTTTGTCCCCCTGTGTGCTGAGGGTGTCAGGTTCTTGTCCGGTTCTGGCATTTAGGTCGCCACAGACTAGTACATGTCCCTGGGCCTGGAAATGATTGATTTCCCCCTCCAGGATGGAGAAGCTGTCTTCATTAAAGTATGGGGATTCTAGTGGGGGGATATAGGTAGCACACAGGAGGACATTTTTCTCTGTTAAGATAATTTCCTTTTGAATTTCTAGCCAAATGTAGAATGTTCCTGTTTTGATTAATTTAATGGAGTGAGTTAGGTCTGCTCTATACCAAATTAGCTCACCCCTAAGTCCCTTCCCTGTTTCACACCTGGTAGTTTGGTGGATGGGACTACCAGCTCTCTGTAACCTAGAGGGCAACCAGTGGGTCCGTCTCCTCTATACCAGGTTTCTTGCAGGATGACAATGTCTGTATTACCGATTTCTTTTGTGAAGTCTGGGTTTCTGCTCTTTAGGCCAAAGGCAGACGACCTCAGGCCTTGGATATTCCAGGATGATATAGTGAAGGCTTTTTGTTCCATAGAGTGTCCAATGTTGTTGGTCGTGGTTTGTCCTCAGGCCAGTAAGTGTGAGCAGAGCCTGCTGAGCATCTGGTACATGCCATTGGCTTGGGCGAGTGTGAGAGTGTTTGGGACTGTTTGCCCGCTCACTACCTGGGCGTATGTGTGGCTTCCATGTTGAGGCCCTCTTTGCGGGGGTGGGGTGCATGGGGTGGGCAGGAGTGGCATAGGTCTGATCTGAGGGGGCCTAAATGGGGTATGGTTGACGTGGGGGGGTGTTGATTGGTTGGGGTGGGGGTGTGGATGTGTCTGGGGGTGCTGTGGTCTGGATGTAATTCCTCTTGGCGTGGGTTCTCTATGTGTAGGTCCAGGGGGGGGGTCCTGCAGGTCTGGGAGGGTGTCTCGCTGGTCTGGGTGGGGTGTCTATTGATCTGTTGCTCCTGTGTGAAGTGTTGGGGATACGTTTGAGAGCGATGTCCTTTAGAGTTCGGGCAAAGGTGGGCACTGCTGCCTTGTAGAGGTGGACCTGGTCATAGAGGCTGTTCAAGTCCAGGGTGGAGTGGTGGACCAGGAAAACATTTGGTTTTGAGGCACAGTCACGAGAAATACTTGCGTTTACCCGCTGTATTGTGGCAGGGTGGAAGTCTTTTCCTGGTAGCAGGGTGGAGATAACCACTTGTGCGTTGGGGAAAGTAGAAGAAGCCTTTCAATCACTCCCTTCAGTGCTGTGGCCACCCTTTCCTGCTGTGCTCTCAGGTCGTTTGTGCCTGTGTGTATTATTATGTGGCTAGGTGAGCATAGTTGGTCCTCAGACAGAAGGTCGAGGGCACGCTGGGTGTTTGGACACCAGAGTTTAGACACACTGTGTTTGGGAAAAAGTGTTTTTTCTTCTATATATTTCCCATTTGAGTCCATAAGTAGTACAATCTGTGTCTTGTGTTTGTCCTCAGTGGGTGTGGGGGGGTTGTCAGAAGGGCTATCAGGGTGGCTGACAGGGGGTGCTCAGAGGGGGTGAGAGCCGCTGGGCTTGGGGTTCTTCATTTGTCTGTTCTGCTGCGTTGTCGGCTCTATGGTCAGGGTCTGGTGTGGACTGTTCTGCTGTGGTGTCGAGACTTTTGTCGGGTGCTGAGGTGGGCTGTTCTGCTGGCTTCTCTGTGGGGGTGGCCACCTCTCTAGTGGGTTGTTCTCTGTCACACGCCGTCCCCCTCAACCTCTCCTCCATCCCTCTCACCCTCTCCTCCATCCCCCTCAACCTCTCCTCCATCCCTCTCAACCTCTCCTCCATCCCCCTCACCCTCTCCTCCAGCAGTCTGATCCTCTCCTCTAGTGCTCTGTTCTGCTCCTGCTCTTTCTCCTGTTGAAGTTGTCTCCCCACTGTCCAGAGTGCAGGTATGTCTCTCTCGAACTCCAGCATTCCGGGTCTGGTTAAGGGGGTGTTGTTGTGCTGGACTGTTGTCTGGGTCTGTGCTGACTGAAGTGTAATCACCTGCTGTTCTAGCTCCACCTGCCTTACCTCCAGCTGGGTGAATTTGTCCTTCATTTCAATGAGGGAGTGGTAATCTGTGCTGGGAGGTTGACTCTCCGCTGGGGGCTGCTTGTCTGTGGGGTTACATAATGAAGAGGTCTGGTCTGACCCGCTCGGGGTGGGGGTATCTTTATCAAGGGAGAGCTTCTCCTGCTGGGCTAATTCTTTGATTAGGCGAAAGTCCAGCTGAAACTGTTTGGGGTTAACCTGTACCATTACTGCTGATGTTCCCATTTTTGTAACAGTCAGCAAAAAGTGTCTCTTGATTTTCCATAAGGAGCTTCATTTTGTAATCTTTTCTTGCCTTATCATTCTTTACATGCAAAGGGTACTGTATTTGAATCACCTCTGAACAGCGGGAGGCAGCTTCTAAGGCCTCTCCATTTGGTTGGGGTAGACTGTGTGACTCTCCTGCCATTGTTGGGCTAATGGGCTTTGACACCTCTCACTTGACACGTCAGTGCTAGTTGAAGCTGTATCAAGCTTGGCAGAGTTATGTTAGAATTCAGTCCTTATAAAGTAATGTTGTGTATTTTTCTTCTTGGCTTTTGGAAATAAAATATAGTTTCAGACTAAACATTACTCACTCAGTTCCAGGTTGGATGGTGTTTTCAGGTTTCTGTTGTTTTCCAGAGAATTTGCTGTATAGAGTAATAATCCTTGGTAGTTCTGTAATTCCGTCCAAAATCAGGTTGTAGGTTTTAAGTTTGGATTTGAAGTAGGGGTTATGTTGTAGAGGGTAGAATCCAGTATGTGTTCCTGACAAAAAATCCAAGTTTATCTAACTCCTAATCTATCTTTTTTTAAGAAAATGCTGAAAAATGCAGGAGTTCATCTGATCCTGACCTCTGCTCTGCTCTGCTCTCTCTCTACCTCTCTCTCTCTCTCTCTCTCTCTGTCTTTCTTACACACACCAAACAGAGTTATCATCAGAATGTACAGCAGGGAAATGGAAGCCAATTTCACCTACTGCTACTCAACTATTCAGAACTACAACACAATCCACCTTGAGAGAGGGGAGGTGAGGAGAGAGGGATGAGGAGAGTGGGATAGGGAGAGGAGGGAAGTGTAGGAAGGAAGTGTACTGGAGGAGAAGAAAGGAGAGGAGGGGTAGATGAGGGCAGTGGATGAGAAGAAGATGTAGGATCTTAATTTGATCACCCTGTTGCAGGAGAACTTTCCTGTAATGCAGAACATTTAAACACCAGTGTATTTGAGGTTTAACAAAAGGCTTCTGAAGTTTGTAATTTCCACTTTTCCACAAATTTCAGACTTGATTTTTATTTTTATTATTATTTATTATTATTATTTATTTATTATTTATTTTTCTTTCGAAAAATGTATCAGACTCTACAAAAATGTCCATTATGTTACGGTGCGTGAATGAGGACCCAAAAGCGAATCAACTTAAACAGAGCTTCTTTAATTACCAAACATAGGTAGGCTCAGATGGACCGGCAGATTCCGACAGGACAGGACAAGGTTACAGCAAACATGACGGCAGTCTGGTTCAGGCATGAATGACACAAACAAACAAGAATCCGACAAGGACAGGAGCAGAAACAGAGAGAGATATAGGGACCTAATCAGAGGGAAAAAGGGAACAGGTGGGGAACGGGGTGAATGGGTAGTTAGAGGAGACAAGGGACAGCTGGGGGAAAGCGGGGGAGAAAAGGTAACCTAACACGACCAGCAGAGGGAGACAGGGTGAAGGGAAAGGACAGAGACAAGACAACATGACAGTACATGACAGTACCCCCCCACTCACCGAGCGCCTCCTGGCGCACTCGAGGAGGAAACCTGGCGGCAACGGAGGAAATCATCAATCAGCGCACGGTCCAGCACGTCCCGAGAGGGAACCCAACTCCTCTCCTCAGGACCGTACCCCTCCCAGTCAACTAGGTACTGATGACCACGGCCCCGAGGACGCATGTCCAAGATTTTACGGACCCTGTAGATAGGTGCGCCCTCGACAAGGATGGGGGGGGGGGGGGGAAGACGAGCGGGGGCGCGAAGAACGGGCTTAACACAGGAGACATGGAAGACCGGGTGGACGCGACGAAGATATCGCGGAAGAAGAAGTCGCACTGCGACAGGATTAATGACCTGAGAGATACGGAATGGACCAATGAACCGCGGGGTCAACTTGCGAGAAGCCGTCTTAAGGGGAAGGTTCTGAGTGGAGAGCCAAACTCTCTGACCGCGACAATATCTAGGGCTCTTCGTTCTACGCTTATTAGCAGCTCTCACAGTCTGCGCCCTATAACGGCAAAGTGCAGACCTGACCCTCTTCCAGGTGCGCTCGCAACGTTGGACAAAAGCCTGAGCGGAGGGGACGCTGGACTCGGCGAACTGAGATGAGAACAACGGAGGCTGGTACCCGAGGCTACTCTGAAAAGGAGATAGCCCGGTCGCAGACGAAGGAAGCGAGTTGTGGGCGTATTCTGCCCAGGGGAGCTGTTCTGACCAAGACGCAGGGTTGCGAAAAGAAAGACTGCGTAAGATGCGACCAATAGTCTGATTGGCCCGTTCTGCTTGACCGTTAGACTGGGGGTGAAAGCCGGAAGAGAGACTGACGGAAGCCCCAATCAAACGGCAAAACTCCCTCCAAAATTGAGACGTGAATTGCGGACCTCTGTCCGAAACGACGTCTGACGGAAGGCCATGAATTCTGAAAACATTCTCGATGATGATTTGTGCCGTCTCTTTAGCAGAAGGAAGCTTAGCAAGGGGAATGAAATGAGCCGCCTTAGAGAACCTATCGACAACCGTAAGAATAACAGTCTTCCCCGCTGACGAAGGCAGTCCGGTGACAAAATCTAAGGCGATGTGAGACCACGGTCGAGAGGGAATAGGAAGCGGCCTGAGACGGCCGGCAGGAGGAGAGTTACCGGACTTAGTCTGCGCGCAGACCGAACAAGCAGCCACGAAACGACGCGTGTCATGCTCCCGGGTGGGCCACCAGAAACGCTGGCGAATGGAAGCAAGCGTACCCCGAACGCCAGGGTGGCCGGCTAACTTGGCAGAGTGAGCCCACTGAAGAACGGCCAGACGAGTAGGAACGGGAACGAAAAGAAGGTTCCTAGGACAAGCGCGCGGCGACGGAGTTTGAGTGAGTGCTTGCTTTACCTGCCTCTCAATTCCCCAGACAGTCAACCCGACAACACGCCCCTCAGGGAGAATCCCCTCGGGGTCAGTGGAGGCTACTGAAGAACTGAAGAGACGAGACAAAGCATCAGGCTTGGTGTTCTTAGAGCCCGGACGATAAGAAATCACGAACTCGAAACGAGCGAAAAACAGCGCCCAACGCGCCTGACGCGCATTAAGTCGTTTGGCAGAACGGATGTACTCAAGGTTCCTATGGTCAGTCCAAACGACAAAAGGAACGGTCGCCCCCTCCAACCACTGTCGCCATTCGCCTAGGGCTAACCGGATGGCGAGCAGTTCGCGGTTACCCACATCATAGTTACGTTCCGACGGCGACAGGCGATGAGAAAAATACGCGCATGGGTGGACCTTGTCGTCAGAGAGGGAGCGCTGAGAAAGGATGGCTCCCACTCCCACCTCTGACGCGTCAACCTCGACAACGAACTGTCTAGAGACGTCAGGTGTAACAAGGATAGGAGCGGATGTAAAACGATTCTTGAGGAGATCAAAAGCTCCCTGGGCGGAAACGGACCACTTAAAGCACGTCTTGACAGAAGTAAGGGCTGTGAGAGGAGCTGCCACCTGACCGAAATTACGGATGAAACGACGATAGAAGTTCGCGAAGCCGAGAAAGCGCTGCAGCTCGACGCGTGACTTAGGGACGGGCCAATCAATGACAGCTTGGACCTTAGCGGGATCCATCTTAATGCCTTCAGCGGAAATAACAGAACCGAGAAATGTGACGGAGGAGGCATGAAAAGTGCACTTCTCAGCCTTCACAAAAAGACAATTCTCTAAAAGGCGCTGGAGGACACGTCGAACGTGCTGAACATGAATCTGGAGTGACGGTGAAAAAATCAGGATATCGTCAAGGTAAACGAAAACAAAGATGTTCAGCATGTCTCTCAGGACATCATTGACTAATGCCTGAAAGACAGCTGGAGCGTTAGCGAGGCCGAAAGGAAGAACCCGGTATTCAAAGTGCCCTAACGGAGTGTTAAACGCCGTCTTCCACTCGTCCCCCTCCCTGATGCGCACGAGATGGTAAGCGTTACGAAGGTCCAACTTAGTGAAAAACCTGGCTCCCTGCAGGATCTCGAAGGCTGAAGACATAAGAGGAAGCGGATAACGATTCTTCACTGTTATGTCATTCAGCCCTCGATAATCTATGCAGGGGCGCAGAGACCCGTCCTTCTTCTTGACAAAAAAAAACCCCGCTCCGGCGGGAGAGGAGGAGGGGACTATGGTACCGGCGTCAAGAGCTACAGACAAATAATCTTCGAGAGCCTTACGTTCGGGAGCCGACAGAGAGTATAGTCTACCCCGGGGGGGGGTGGTTCCCGGAAGGAGATCAATACTACAATCATACGACCGGTGTGGAGGAAGAGAGGTGGCCCTGGACCGACTGAACACCGTGCGCAGATCGTGATATTCCTCCGGCACCCCTGTCAAATCACCAGGCTCCTCCTGTGAAGAAGAGACAGAGGAAACAGGAGGGATAGCAGACATTAAACATTTCACATGACAAGAGACGTTCCAGGAGAGGATAGAATTACTAGACCAATTAATGGAAGGATTATGACAAACTAGCCAGGGATGGCCCAAAACAACAGGTGTAAAAGGTGAACGAAAAATTAAAAAAGAAATGGTTTCACTATGATTACCAGAAACAGTGAGGGTTAAAGGTAGCGTCTCACGCTGAATCCTGGGGAGAGGACTACCATCCAGGGCGAACAAGGCCGTGGGCTCCTTTAACTGTCTGAGAGGAATGTCATGTTCCCGAGCCCAGGTCTCGTCCATAAAACAGCCCTCCGCCCCAGAGTCTATTAAGGCACTGCAGGAAGCTGACGAACCGGTCCAGCGTAGATGGACCGACAAGGTAGTGCAGGATCTTGAAGGAGAGACAGGAGTAGTAGCGCTCACCAGTAGCCCTCCGCTTACTGACGAGCTCTGGCCTTTTACTGGACATGAAGTGACAAAATGACCAGCGGAACCGCAATAGAGACAGAGGCGGTTGGTGATTCTCCGTTCCCTCTCCTTAGTCGAGATGCGGATACCTCCCAGCTGCATGGGCTCAGCACCCGAGCCGGCAGAGGAAGATGGTAGTGATGCGGAGAGGGAGGCGACGGAGAGCGCGAGCTCCTTTCCACGAGCTCGGTGACGAAGATCAACCCGTCGCTCAATGCGAATAGCGAGTTCAATCAAGGAATCCACGCTGGAAGGAACCTCCCGGGAGAGAATCTCATCCTTTACCTCTGCGCGGAAACCCTCCAGAAGACGAGCGAGCAAGGCCGGCTCGTTCCAGCCACTGGAGACAGCAAGAGTGCGAAACTCAATAGAGTAGTCTGTTATGGATCGATTGCCTTGACATAGGGAAGACAGGGCCCTGGAAGCCTCCTCCCCAAAAACAGATCGATCAAAAACCCGTATCATCTCCTCCTTAAAGTCTTGATACTGGTTAGTACACTCAGCCCTTGCCTCCCAGATTGCCGTGCCCCACTCACGAGCCCGTCCAATAAGGAGAGATATGACGTAGGCGACACGAGCAGTGCTCCTGGAGTAAGTGTTGGGCTGGAGAGAAAACACAATATCACACTGGGTGAGGAACGAGCGGCATTCAGTGGGCTCCCCAGAGTAACACGGCGGGTTATTGATTCTGGGCTCCGGAGATTCGAAAGCCCTGGAAGTGGCCGGTGGATCGAGGCGGAGATGGTGAACCTGTTCTGTGAGGTTGGAGACTTGGGTGGCCAGGGTCTCAACGGCATGTCGAGCAGCAGACAATTCCTGCTTGTGTCTGCCTAGCATCGCTCCCTGGATCTCGACGGCTGAGTGGAGAGGATCCGAAGTCGCTGGGTCCATTCTTGGTCGGATTCTTCTGTTACGGTGCGTGAATGAGGACCCAAAAGCGAATCAACTTAAACAGAGCTTCTTTAATTACCAAACATAGGTAGGCTCAGATGGACCGGCAGATTCCGACAGGACAGGACAAGGTTACAGCAAACATGACGGCAGTCTGGTTCAGGCATGAATGACACAAACAAACAAGAATCCGACAAGGACAGGAGCAGAAACAGAGAGAGATATAGGGACCTAATCAGAGGGAAAAAGGGAACAGGTGGGGAACGGGGTGAATGGGTAGTTAGAGGAGACAAGGGACAGCTGGGGGAAAGCGGGGGAGAAAAGGTAACCTAACACGACCAGCAGAGGGAGACAGGGTGAAGGGAAAGGACAGAGACAAGACAACATGACAGTACATGACACATTAATCATAATCCACATAATAATCCACATCTCATGTCGCTGTTGGATTATTTTACTGCTCTATCAAGATCGTACATCTGTAGCAAGGAGAGGGAGAAAGAGAGAAGAAGTGAAGAGCAGGAAAGTTACAAAGAGAAGGTTTTAATCTATGTGGGATAGATAACACAACATTTTTCATCTTCCTGACAAATCCTCGACACACAGGTCCTCAATCTGAATGTACGAAAGGGAAGAAGAAAGACATCTGAATGTGAGAAACAGCGATAGAGAGAGGTAGAGGATGGAGGAATGGACTGAATGCATAAGTACCTGAAACCTTGGGCTAGTCTCTCAGCCTCCCAGTCACACATAGGTGATTCAATCTAACAGCCCGAGAAATAGAATGAAAAAGGGGGAGGGAGAGCGAGAGAGAGAGAGAGAGAGGGGGGGAATAAGGAGGAGGGAAGGAGAAAGGAATATAATCTTGTCCAGAGAGGTTTGATTTGATATACTCAGGCATAATTAGAATAGAATGTTCCTCTAATAGTGTGTGAGATTAAGACAGAGAAACAACAACCATTCCTCACGCAGAGAATAAGAAATATGTACAGATTCTGTCAGTGGATTTGTGCACAAAAGCACAAACATTTAATGCAACCACACATCCTGGAGTGGAGCTGAGTGCTCAGGGACCTCTTATCCAGCTGTGCTGTGGCACACTTACCTGGAGAGAGAGACAAAGAGGCTTGGGGACAAAATGGGGGAAAGAAAGAGTGCATTAGTGAAAGAGAGCCGAAGAGAGAAAGAGAAGCCTACGTGATGAGGGATGAGTTTGTGTGATGAGTGTTTGTTGAGAGAGCATACCCATGTCCAGTTAGACCCCAGTTTGAAACCCAGTGTTCAGTTAAACCCCAGCTTTAAAACCAATGTTCAGTTAAACCCCATGTTCAGTTAAACCCCAGCATTAAACTCCATGTTCAGTTAAACCCCAGCTTTAAACCCCATGTTCAGTTAAACCCCAGCTTTAAACCCCATGTTCAGTTAAACCCCAGCATTAAAACCAATGTTCAGTTAAACCCCATGTTCAGTTAAACCCCAGCTTTAAACCCCATGTTCAGTTAAACCCCAGCATTAAACTCCATGTTCAGTTAAACCCCAGCTTTAAACCCCATGTTCAGTTAAACCCCAGCTTTAAACCCCATGTTCAGTTAAACCCCAGCATTAAACTCCATGTTCAGTTAAACCCCAGCATTAAACTCCATGTTCAGTTAAACCCCAACTTTAAACCCCATGTTCAGTTAAACCCCAGCATTAAACTCCATGTTCAGTTAAACCCCAGCATTAAACTCCATGTTCAGTTAAACCCCAGCATTAAACTCCATGTTCAGTTAAACCCCAGCTTTAAACCCCATGTTCAGTTAAACCCCAGCATTAAACTCCATGTTCAGTTAAACCCCAGCTTTAAACCCCATGTTCAGTTAAACCCCAGCATTAAACTCCATGTTCAGTTAAACCCCAGCATTAAACTCCATGTTCAGTTAAACCCCAGCATTAAACTCCATGTTCAGTTAAACCCCAGCATTAAACTCCATGTTCAGTTAAACCCCAGCATTAAACTCCATGTTCAGTTAAACCCCAGCTTTAAACTCCATGTTCAGTTAAACCCCAGCTTTAAACCCCATGTTCAGTTAAACCCCAGCTTTAAACCCCATATTCAGTTAAACCCCATGTTCAGTTAAACCCAAGCTTTAAACACCATGTCTAGTTAGATCCCATCATTAGATCCCATGTCCCCTATAGGGTCCCTCCTCCCCTCAGACAGACACTATAGGGTCCCTCCTCCCCTCAAACTGACTCTATAGGGGCCCTCCTCCCCTCAGACAGACTCTACAGGGTCCCTCCTCCCCTCAGACAGACACTACAGGGTCCCTCCTCCCCTCAGACAGACACTATAGGGTCCCTCCTCCCCTCAGACAGACACTATAGGGTCCCTCCTCCCCTCAGACAGACACTATAGGGTCCCTCCTCCCCTCAGACAGACTCTACAGGGTCCCTCCTCCCCTCAGACAGACACTATAGGGTCCCTCCTCCCCTCACACAGACTCTATAGGGTCCGTCCTCCCCTCAGACAGACTCTACAGGGTCCCTCCTCCCCTCAGACAGACTCTACAGGGGCCCTCCTCCCCTCAGACAGACTCTATAGGGACCCTCCTCCCCTCAGACAGACTCTACAGGGTCCCTCCTTCCCTCAGACAGACACTACAGGGTCCCTCTTCCCCTCAGACAGACTCTACAGGGTCCCTCCTCCCCTCAGACAGACACTATGGGGTCCCTCCTCCCCTCAGACAGACTCTATAGGGACCGTCCTCCCCTCAGACAGACTCTACAGGGTCCCTCCTTCCCTCAGACAGACACTACAGGGTCCCTCTTCCCCTCAGACAGACTCTACAGGGTCCCTCCTCCCCTCAGACAGACTCTACAGGGTCCCTCCTCCCCTCAGACAGACTCTACAGGGTCCCTCCTCCCCTCAGACAGACACTATAGGGTCTGTCCTCCCCTCAGACAGACTCTACAGGGTCCCTCCTCCCCTCAGACAGACACTATAGGGACCGTCCTCCCCTCAGACAGACTCTACAGGGTCCCTCCTCCCCTCAGACAGACTCTACAGGGTCCCTCCTCCTCTCAGACAGACACTATAGGGTCCTTACATGTAAGCTGAACAGGTATAATAAGAACTCCTAAACAGCAATAAATAAAGCTGAGCTGGGTACTATAAGGGTCATGTGTAATGTATGTTTGAGTGTAATGTACAGTGTTGTATACAGCAATACTGTGTGTCGAAGAAAGATGTGTGTTCAACAGAAAGATGTTAAAGGTGTTCAACAGAAAGATGTTAAAGGTGTTCAACAGAAAGATGTTAAAGGTGTTTAACAGAAAGATGTGTGTTCAACAGAAAGATGTTAAAGGTGTTCAACAGAAAGATGTTAAAGGTGTTCAACAGAAAGATGTGTGTTCAACAGAAAGATGTTAAAGGTGTTCAACAGAAAGATGTTAAAGGAGTTCAACAGAAAGATGTTAAAGGTGTTCAACAGAAAGATGTTAAAGGTGTTTAACAGAAAGATGTTAAAGGAGTTCAACAGAAAGATGTGTGTTCAACAGAAAGATGTTAAAGGTGTTTAACAGAAAGATGTGTGTTCAACAGAAAGATGTTAAAGGTGTTCAACTGAAAGATGTTAAAGGTGTTCAACAGAAAGATGTTAAAGGTGTTTAACAGAAAGATGTGTGTTCAATAGAAAGATGTTAAAGGTGTTCAACAGAAAGATGTTAAAGGTGTTCAACAGAAAGATGTGTGTTCAACAGAAAGATGTTAAAGGTGTTCAACAGAAAGATGTTAAAGGTGTTCAACAGAAAGATGTTAAAGGTGTTTAACAGAAAGATGTGTGTTCAACAGAAAGATGTTAAAGGTGTTTAACAGAAAGATGTGTGTTCAACAGAAAGATGTTAAAGGTGTTCAACTGAAATATGTTAAAGGTGTTCAACAGAAAGATGTTAAATGTGTTTAACAGAAAGATGTTAAAGGTGTTCAACAGAAAGATGTGTGTTCAACAGAAAGATGTTAAAGGTGTTTAACAGAAAGATGTTAAAGGTGTTCAACAGAAATATGTTAAAGGTGTTCAACAGAAAGATGTTAAAGGTGTTCAACAGAAAGATGTTAAAGGTGTTCAACAGAAAGATGTTAAAGGAGTTCAACAGAAAGATGTTAAAGGTGTTCAACAGAAAGATGTTAAAGGTGTTTAACAGAAAGATGTTAAAGGAGTTCAACAGAAAGATGTGTGTTCAACAGAAAGATGTTAAAGGTGTTCAACAGAAAGATGTGTGTTCAACAGAAAGATGTTAAAGGTGTTCAACAGAAAGATGTTAAGGGAGTTCAACAGAAAGATGTTAAAGGTGTTCAACAGAAAGATGTTAAAGGTGTTTAACAGAAAGATGTGTGTTCAACAGAAAGATGTTAAAGGTGTTTAACAGAAAGATGTGTGTTCAACAGAAAGATGTTAAAGGTGTTCAACTGAAAGATGTTAAAGGTGTTCAACAGAAAGATGTTAAAGGTGTTTAACAGAAAGATGTTAAAGGTGTTCAACAGAAAGATGTTGCAGGTGTTAAACAGAAAGATGTTAAAGGTGTTCAACAGAAATATGTTAAAGGTGTTTAACAGAAAGATGTGTGTTCAACAGAAAGATGTTAAAGGTGTTCAACAGAAAGATGTTAAAGGTGTTCAACAGAAAGATGTGTGTTCAACAGAAAGATGTTAAAGGTGTTCAACAGAAAGATGTTAAAGGAGTTCAACAGAAAGATGTTAAAGGTGTTCAACAGAAAGATGTTAAAGGTGTTTAACAGAAAGATGTGTGTTCAACAGAAAGATGTTAAAGGTGTTCAACAGAAAGATGTTAAAGGTGTTCAACAGAAAGATGTGTGTTCAACAGAAAGATGTTAAAGGTGTTCAACAGAAAGATGTTAAAGGAGTTCAACAGAAAGATGTTAAAGGTGTTCAACAGAAAGATGTTAAAGGTGTTTAACAGAAAGATGTTAAAGGAGTTCAACAGAAAGATGTGTGTTCAACAGAAAGATGTTAAAGGTGTTTAACAGAAAGATGTGTGTTCAACAGAAAGATGTTAAAGGTGTTCAACTGAAAGATGTTAAAGGTGTTCAACAGAAAGATGTTAAAGGTGTTTAACAGAAAGATGTGTGTTCAATAGAAAGATGTTAAAGGTGTTCAACAGAAAGATGTTAAAGGTGTTCAACAGAAAGATGTGTGTTCAACAGAAAGATGTTAAAGGTGTTCAACAGAAAGATGTTAAAGGTGTTCAACAGAAAGATGTTAAAGGTGTTTAACAGAAAGATGTGTGTTCAACAGAAAGATGTTAAAGGTGTTTAACAGAAAGATGTGTGTTCAACAGAAAGATGTTAAAGGTGTTCAACTGAAATATGTTAAAGGTGTTCAACAGAAAGATGTTAAATGTGTTTAACAGAAAGATGTTAAAGGTGTTCAACAGAAAGATGTTAAAGGTGTTCAACAGAAAGATGTTGCAGGTGTTTAACAGAAAGATGTTAAAGGTGTTCAACAGAAATATGTTAAAGGTGTTCAACAGAAAGATGTTAAAGGTGTTCAACAGAAAGATGTTAAAGGTGTTCAACAGAAAGATGTTAAAGGAGTTCAACAGAAAGATGTTAAAGATGTTCAACAGAAAGATGTTAAAGGTGTTTAACAGAAAGATGTTAAAGGAGTTCAACAGAAAGATGTGTGTTCAACAGAAAGATGTTAAAGGTGTTCAACAGAAAGATGTGTGTTCAACAGAAAGATGTTAAAGGTGTTCAACAGAAAGATGTTAAGGGAGTTCAACAGAAAGATGTTAAAGGTGTTCAACAGAAAGATGTTAAAGGTGTTTAACAGAAAGATGTGTGTTCAACAGAAAGATGTTAAAGGTGTTTAACAGAAAGATGTGTGTTCAACAGAAAGATGTTAAAGGTGTTCAACTGAAAGATGTTAAAGGTGTTCAACAGAAAGATGTTAAAGGTGTTTAACAGAAAGATGTTAAAGGTGTTCAACAGAAAGATGTTGCAGGTGTTAAACAGAAAGATGTTAAAGGTGTTCAACAGAAATATGTTAAAGGTGTTTAACAGAAAGATGTGTGTTCAACAGAAAGATGTTAAAGGTGTTCAACAGAAAGATGTGTGTTCAACAGAAAGATGTTAAAGGTGTTCAACAGAAAGATGTTAAGGGAGTTCAACAGAAAGATGTTAAAGGTGTTCAACAGAAAGATGTTAAAGGTGTTTAACAGAAAGATGTGTGTTCAACAGAAAGATGTTAAAGGTGTTTAACAGAAAGATGTGTGTTCAACAGAAAGATGTTAAAGGTGTTCAACTGAATGATGTTAAAGGTGTTCAACAGAAAGATGTTAAAGGTGTTCAACAGAAAGATGTTGCAGGTGTTAAACAGAAAGATGTTAAAGGTGTTCAACAGAAATATGTTAAAGGTGTTCAACAGAAAGATGTTAAAGGTGTTCAACAGAAAGATGTGTGTTCAACAGAAAGATGTGTGTTCAACAGAAACATGTTAAAGGTGTTCAACAGAAAGATGTTAAAGGAGTTCAACAGAAAGATGTGTGTTCAACAGAAAGATGTTAAAGGTGTTTAACAGAAAGATGTGTGTTCAACAGAAAGATGTTAAAGGTGTTCAACTGAAAGATGTTAAAGGTGTTCAACAGAAAGATGTTAAAGGTGTTTAACAGAAAGATGTGTGTTCAATAGAAAGATGTTAAAGGTGTTCAACAGAAAGATGTTAAAGGTGTTCAACAGAAAGATGTGTGTTCAACAGAAAGATGTTAAAGGTGTTCAACAGAAAGATGTTAAAGGTGTTCAACAGAAAGATGTTAAAGGTGTTTAACAGAAAGATGTGTGTTCAACAGAAAGATGTTAAAGGTGTTTAACAGAAAGATGTGTGTTCAACAGAAAGATGTTAAAGGTGTTCAACTGAAATATGTTAAAGGTGTTCAACAGAAAGATGTTAAATGTGTTTAACAGAAAGATGTTAAAGGTGTTCAACAGAAAGATGTTAAAGGTGTTCAACAGAAAGATGTTAAAGATGTTTAACAGAAAGATGTTAAAGGAGTTCAACAGAAAGATGTTAAAGGAGTTCAACAGAAAGATGTTAAAGGTGTTCAACAGAAAGATGTTAAAGGTGTTCAACAGAAAGATGTTAAAGGTGTTTAACAGAAAGATGTTAAAGGAGTTCAACAGAAAGATGTGTGTTCAACAGAAATATGTTAAAGGAGTTCAACAGAAAGATGTGTGTTCAACAGAAAGATGTTAAAGGAGTTGAACAGAAATATGTTAAAGGTGTTTAACAGAAAGATGTTGCAGGTGTTTAACAGAAGGATGTTAAAGGTGTTCAACAGAAAGATGTTAAAGGTGTTTAACAGAAAGATGTTAAAGGAGTTCAACAGAAAGATGTTAAAGGTGTTTAACAGAAAGATGTTAAAGGTGTTCAACAGAAAGATGTTAAAGGTGTTTAACAGAAAGATGTTAAAGGTGTTTAACAGAAAGATGTTAAAGGAGTTCAACAGAAAGATGTTAAAGGTGTTTAACAGAAAGATGTGTGTACAACAGAAAGATGTGTGTTCAACAGAAAGATGTTAAAGGAGTTCAACAGAAAGATGTTAAAGGAGTTCAACAGAAAGATGTGTGTTCAACAGAAAGATGTTAAAGGTGTTCAACAGAAAGATGTGTGTTCAACAGAAAGATGTTAAAGGTGTTCAACTGAAAGATGTTAAAGTTGTTCAACAGAAAGATGTTAAAGGTGTTTAACAGAAAGATGTTAAAGGTGTTCAACAGAAAGATGTTAAAGGTGTTCAACAGAAAGATGTTGCAGGTGTTTAGCAGAAAAATGTTAAAGGTGTTCAACATAAATATGTTAAAGGTGTTCAACAGAAAGATGTTAAAGGTGTTCAACAGAAAGATGTTAAAGGTGTTCAACATAAAGATGTTAAAGGTGTTCAACAGAAAGATGTTAAAGGTGTTTAACAGAAAGGTGTTAAAGGAGCTCAACAGAAAGATGTTAAAGGTGTTCAACAGAAAGATGTTAAATGTGTTTAACAGAAAGATGTTAAAGGTGTTCAACAGAAAGATGTTAAAGGTGTTCAACAGAAAGATGTTGCAGGTGTTTAACAGAAAGATGTTAAAGGTGTTCAACAGAAATATGTTAAAGGTGTTCAACAGAAAGATGTTAAAGGTGTTCAACAGAAAGATGTTAAAGGTGTTCAACAGAAAGATGTTAAAGGAGTTCAACAGAAAGATGTTAAAGATGTTCAACAGAAAGATGTTAAAGGTGTTTAACAGAAAGATGTTAAAGGAGTTCAACAGAAAGATGTGTGTTCAACAGAAAGATGTTAAAGGTGTTCAACAGAAAGATGTGTGTTCAACAGAAAGATGTTAAAGGTGTTCAACAGAAAGATGTTAAGGGAGTTCAACAGAAAGATGTTAAAGGTGTTCAACAGAAAGATGTTAAAGGTGTTTAACAGAAAGATGTGTGTTCAACAGAAAGATGTTAAAGGTGTTTAACAGAAAGATGTGTGTTCAACAGAAAGATGTTAAAGGTGTTCAACTGAAAGATGTTAAAGGTGTTCAACAGAAAGATGTTAAAGGTGTTTAACAGAAAGATGTTAAAGGTGTTCAACAGAAAGATGTTGCAGGTGTTAAACAGAAAGATGTTAAAGGTGTTCAACAGAAATATGTTAAAGGTGTTTAACAGAAAGATGTGTGTTCAACAGAAAGATGTTAAAGGTGTTCAACAGAAAGATGTGTGTTCAACAGAAAGATGTTAAAGGTGTTCAACAGAAAGATGTTAAGGGAGTTCAACAGAAAGATGTTAAAGGTGTTCAACAGAAAGATGTTAAAGGTGTTTAACAGAAAGATGTGTGTTCAACAGAAAGATGTTAAAGGTGTTTAACAGAAAGATGTGTGTTCAACAGAAAGATGTTAAAGGTGTTCAACTGAATGATGTTAAAGGTGTTCAACAGAAAGATGTTAAAGGTGTTCAACAGAAAGATGTTGCAGGTGTTAAACAGAAAGATGTTAAAGGTGTTCAACAGAAATATGTTAAAGGTGTTCAACAGAAAGATGTTAAAGGTGTTCAACAGAAAGATGTGTGTTCAACAGAAAGATGTGTGTTCAACAGAAACATGTTAAAGGTGTTCAACAGAAAGATGTTAAAGGAGTTCAACAGAAAGATGTGTGTTCAACAGAAAGATGTTAAAGGTGTTTAACAGAAAGATGTGTGTTCAACAGAAAGATGTTAAAGGTGTTCAACTGAAAGATGTTAAAGGTGTTCAACAGAAAGATGTTAAAGGTGTTTAACAGAAAGATGTGTGTTCAATAGAAAGATGTTAAAGGTGTTCAACAGAAAGATGTTAAAGGTGTTCAACAGAAAGATGTGTGTTCAACAGAAAGATGTTAAAGGTGTTCAACAGAAAGATGTTAAAGGTGTTCAACAGAAAGATGTTAAAGGTGTTTAACAGAAAGATGTGTGTTCAACAGAAAGATGTTAAAGGTGTTTAACAGAAAGATGTGTGTTCAACAGAAAGATGTTAAAGGTGTTCAACTGAAATATGTTAAAGGTGTTCAACAGAAAGATGTTAAATGTGTTTAACAGAAAGATGTTAAAGGTGTTCAACAGAAAGATGTTAAAGGTGTTCAACAGAAAGATGTTAAAGATGTTTAACAGAAAGATGTTAAAGGAGTTCAACAGAAAGATGTTAAAGGAGTTCAACAGAAAGATGTTAAAGGTGTTCAACAGAAAGATGTTAAAGGTGTTCAACAGAAAGATGTTAAAGGTGTTTAACAGAAAGATGTTAAAGGAGTTCAACAGAAAGATGTGTGTTCAACAGAAATATGTTAAAGGAGTTCAACAGAAAGATGTGTGTTCAACAGAAAGATGTTAAAGGAGTTGAACAGAAATATGTTAAAGGTGTTTAACAGAAAGATGTTGCAGGTGTTTAACAGAAGGATGTTAAAGGTGTTCAACAGAAAGATGTTAAAGGTGTTTAACAGAAAGATGTTAAAGGAGTTCAACAGAAAGATGTTAAAGGTGTTTAACAGAAAGATGTTAAAGGTGTTCAACAGAAAGATGTTAAAGGTGTTTAACAGAAAGATGTTAAAGGTGTTTAACAGAAAGATGTTAAAGGAGTTCAACAGAAAGATGTTAAAGGTGTTTAACAGAAAGATGTGTGTACAACAGAAAGATGTGTGTTCAACAGAAAGATGTTAAAGGAGTTCAACAGAAAGATGTTAAAGGAGTTCAACAGAAAGATGTGTGTTCAACAGAAAGATGTTAAAGGTGTTCAACAGAAAGATGTGTGTTCAACAGAAAGATGTTAAAGGTGTTCAACTGAAAGATGTTAAAGTTGTTCAACAGAAAGATGTTAAAGGTGTTTAACAGAAAGATGTTAAAGGTGTTCAACAGAAAGATGTTAAAGGTGTTCAACAGAAAGATGTTGCAGGTGTTTAGCAGAAAAATGTTAAAGGTGTTCAACATAAATATGTTAAAGGTGTTCAACAGAAAGATGTTAAAGGTGTTCAACAGAAAGATGTTAAAGGTGTTCAACATAAAGATGTTAAAGGTGTTCAACAGAAAGATGTTAAAGGTGTTTAACAGAAAGGTGTTAAAGGAGCTCAACAGAAAGATGTTAAAGGTGTTCAACAGAAAGATGTTAAAGGTGTTTAACAGAAAGATGTTAAAGAGTTCAACAGAAAGATGTGTGTTCAACAGAAAGATGTTAAAGGTGTTCAACAGAAAGATGTTAAATATGTTTAACAGAAAGATGTTAAAGGAGTTCAACAGAAAGATGTTAAAGGAGTTCAACAGAAAGATGTTAAAGGTGTTCAACAGAAAGATGTTAAAGGTGTTCAACAGAAAGATGTTAAAGGTGTTTAACAGAAAGATGTTAAAGGAGTTCAACAGAAAGATGTTAAAGGTGTTTAACAGAAAGATGTTAAAGGTGTTCAACAGAAAGATGTTAAAGGTGTTTAACAGAAAGATGTTAAAGGTGTTTAACAGAAAGATGTTAAAGGAGTTCAACAGAAAGATGTTAAAGGTGTTTAACAGAAAGATGTGTGTACAACAGAAAGATGTGTGTTCAACAGAAAGATGTTAAAGGAGTTCAACAGAAAGATGTTAAAGGAGTTCAACAGAAAGATGTGTGTTCAACAGAAAGATGTTAAAGGTGTTTAACAGAAAGATGTGTGTTCAACAGAAAGATGTTAAAGGTGTTCAACTGAAAGATGTTAAAGGTGTTTAACAGAAAGATGTTAAAGGTGTTCAACAGAAAGATGTTAAAGGTGTTCAACAGAAAGATGTTGCAGGTGTTTAGCAGAAAAATGTTAAAGGTGTTCAACATAAAGATGTTAAAGGTGTTCAACAGAAAGATGTTAAAGGTGTTTAACAGAAAGGTGTTAAAGGAGCTCAACAGAAAGATGTTAAAGGTGTTCAACAGAAATATGTTAAAGGTGTTTAACAGAAAGATGTTAAAGGAGTTCAACAGAAAGATGTGTGTTCAACAGAAAGATGTTAAAGGTGTTCAACAGAAAGATGTTAAAGGTGTTTAACAGAAAGATGTTAAAGGTGTTTAACAGAAAGATGTTAAAGGTGTTTAACAGAAAGATGTTAAAGGAGTTCAACAGAAAGATGTTAAAGGTGTTTAACAGAAAGATGTTAAAGGAGTTCAACAGAAAGATGTTAATTAAAGGTGTTCAACAGAAAGATGTTAAAGGTGTTTAACAGAAAGATGTTAAAGGTGTTTAACAGAAAGATGTTAAAGGAGTTCAACAGAAAGATGTTAAAGGTGTTTAACAGAAAGATGTGTGTTCAACAGAAAGATGTTAAAGGTGTTTAACAGAAAGATGTGTGTTCAACAGAAAGATGTTAAAGGTGTTTAACAGAAAGATGTTAAAGGAGTTCAACAGAAAGATGTTAAAGGTTTTAAGAAGAAGAGAGAGACAGAGATGAGGGGGAGGGAGGGACAGAAAGTGAGAGGAAATGGGATAGAGAGACAGAGGGAGGGATGGACTCCTGTAAATAAGACACTCATCTGTTGTAGCTGTATAATTAACACACGATTATGAAATTCTGCTTCATGATTATCTGATTAGATTCCAGCGCCTTTCATTCCTGTTCAGTCAATCCCACAAGAAGATTACTGTTGATATACCTGGCCTGCTCCGTGACCATGCATCTATCACCTCATCATCACTCTCTCTCTGTCTCTCCTGTAATTAAATTATGTGACTGACATGTGTAATGTCAGCTCTGCCCTCAGGTGTGTCAGTATTATAGGGTATCAAACACACAAATGTGTGTCAGGCTGCTTGTGAGTACAGTACCACTTCCTCCTGATTTGGTCGGCGCCACAAGTTAGGTGGTGCAAATGGCGACACTTCAGGCTGAGGAGTAGGTTTCCCACATCCCCATGTGACACACACACACACACACACACACACACACACACACACACACACGCACACACACACACACACACACACAAACACACACCCCTACAGCATCAATCAATGAATCAAATTATCCAGGGTCCCATGAAAATCTCCTGTTTTTCATGTCACACCCCCCTCTCTCCTCTCCTTGTACCCCTTCTAGGAATCCCTCTCTGTTCGTGGGACTCTTGGGCATACACAATGGCAGAGTATGAATTAATAATGGTTCTCACCCAGCCGTGTGTGTGTGTGTGTGTGTGTGTGTGTGTGTGTGTGTGTGTGTGTGTGTGTGTGTGTGTGTGTGTCAAGCCTTCTGATGTTTAATGTACTCTTTGTCATCAGCGTTAACAACAGGAAGGATCAAGGAAGCTTGTAGACACTTGAAGTGAAGGGTGACACAAACACAAGAGAAAGATAAGATATCTGTTAAGCAACACCGCAATTAAAGCAGTAAGATGTGTGACCCGTTGCCATGTAAACAGGGCAACCAGAGGAGCACAAACAACATTGTGAATACAAGCAATATTTATTAGTTTACTTATCTTCACCTACTATTCATACTACAACTATTTTCACATTGTTAAAAACCCTATACATAGCTGATAATAGAACATTTGAAAAGTCCTTATAGTTTTGAAACCTTTGCGTGCAATGTTTAATGTACATTTCTTGTTTCTTCTCACTTTTGTTTATTGTTTATTTCACTTTCACTTTGGCCATGTACACGTGTTTCCTATGCCAATAAAACCTCTTTGAATTGAATTGAAAGAGGGAGAGAGATGAGAGAGTGAGAAGAGGAAGAGAGAGATATAAGAGAGAGAGAGAGGGAGAGAGAGATATAAGAGAGAGAGAGAGAGTGAGAAGAGGGAGAGAGAGATATAAGAGAGAGAGTGAGAAGAGAGAGAGAGATGAGAGAGTGAGAAGAGGGAGAGAGAGAGTGAGAAGAGGGAGAGAGATGAGAGAGAGATGAGAGAGTGAGAAGAGGGAGAGAGATGAGAGAGAGAGATGAGAGAGTGAGAAGAGGGAGAGAGAGAGAGACGAGAGTGAGAAGAGGGTGAGAGATGAGAGAGTGAGAAGAGGGAGAGATATAAGAGGGTGTGTGAGAGATAAGAGTGTGTGTGTATATATATATATGTTTGTTTGACAACTGACAGATCATGACCCTGTGAATCACTCTATTCAATATCTATCATGATTACAGCAGCAAATCCTTATATCTGTTATCATCTTGACATTTTCTCCAGGGTCCCCATCCTAAAATATCCTGCTTTTCATCTGTCACACTCCCCCTCTTCTCTCGCCTCTCTTCTTGTACCCCCTCTAGGAATCCCTCTCTCCTCCTCCCGCTGTTCGTGGGACTCTTGGGCATACACAATGGCAGAGTATGAATTAATAATGGGTCTCACCCAGCCGTGTGTGTGTCTTTCGAGCAGTCTCATGTTTGATGTAATCTTTGTCATCATTTCCAGAACACAGTGTTAACAACAGGAAGGATTAAGGAAGCTTATAGACACTTAAACTGAAGGATGACACAAACACAGGAGAGAGATAAGAGGGAAAGAGAGATGAGGGAGAGAGATAGAGAGAGAGAGAAGAGGAAGAGGGATGTGGAAGAGAGATGTGGAAGAGAGAGAGAGACGAGGGAGAGAAAGAGAGAAGACGGAGAGAGAGAGAGAGAGAGAGCGAGAGCCCTCACTTACAGAGAGATAAACCTGGAAAGGGTCCCCTCCGCCAACTAGTACAGGGGATCTGTTCACAAACACAAACAGATCCCACAGAGCCCGAGGACAGCAACACATTCAGACCCAACCAAATCATGAGAAAACAAAAAGAGAATTACTTGACACATTGGAAATAATCAACAAAACATCCAAGAACTGGGATGTTATTTGCCCCTAAACAGAGAATGCACAGTAGCAGAATACTTGACCACTGTGACTGCTTTGACTATGTACAGACTCAGTGAGCATAGACTTGCTATTGAGAAACCTGGCTCTCGAGAGAAGGGCACACTGCCCACAAAATGAGGTGGAAACTGAGCCGTATTTCCTAACCTCCAGCCAAATGTATGACCATATTAGAGACACAGACTGTATTTCCCTCAGATTACACAGATCCACAAAGAATTTGAAAACAATTCCAATCTTGATAAACTCCCCTATCTACTGGGTGAAATAACACAGTGTGCCACCACAGCAGCAAGATTTGTGATGTGTTGCCACAAGAAAAGGGCAACCAGTGGAGAACAAACATCATTGTAAATATCACCAATACTTATGTTTATTTAACTATTTGCACATTGCTGAAACACAGCACATAGCTGATAATATAAAACTTGAATTGTCTTTTTGAAACCGTTGTTTACTGTTAAATTCTAATATTTTTTTGTTAAAATGTTGACATTTGTTTATTGTTTATTTGACTTGGTTTAGCAATATAAAGATATGTTTCTCATGTCAGTGAAGCCCCTTTGAATTTAACTGAATTGATATATGTTTTATTTCTTTACCTTCTTTGTATTGAACTATTGGCACACTGTTACAACACTGTATATAGACATAATATGACATGTGAAATGTCTCTATTCCTTTGGAACTTTCGTGAGTGTAATGTTTACTGTACATTTTTTTATTTCATCTATTTCACTTGCTTTGGCAAAGTAACATATGTTTCCCATGCCAATAAAGCCCCTTGAATTGAATTGAGAAAAAGAGAGGGAGAGAGAGAGAGAGAGAGAGAGAGAGAGAGGGAGGGAGAGAGAGAGAAGGGGTGGTAGAGTAGTAGGTCTACAGTAGTAGAATACAGTATACAGTAGTAGAATACAGTATACAGTAGTAGAATACAGTATACAGTAGTAGAATACAGTATACAGTAGTCAGGGTAAAGTTCTTGGTTATTTTCCCTGGAGGAATATTGATTTTCATTATTAATATATTCAATTATATCAGAAAGAGATAAATAAGAGGCTATATTCTGGGAATTATTCCTCTTCTCTTTACAAACATGTTGCTTATGTAGATAAAGGTACAATACACACACACACACACACATGTGCATGCAAGCACACATACAGCATATACAGTGCATTCGGAAAGTATTCAGACCCCTTGACCTTTTCCACATTTTGTTACATTACAGCCTTATTCTAAAATTGATCAAATGAAATGTTTTCCTCATCCATCTTCACACAATACCCCATAATGACAAAGCAAAGCCAGCTTTTTAGAAATGTATGCAAATGTATTAAAGTATTCAGACCCTTTGCTATGAGACTTGAAATTGAGCTCAGGTGCATCCTGTTTCCATTGATCGTCCTTGAGATGTTTCTACAACTTGATTGGTAAATGGTAAATTCAATTGATTGGACTTGATTTGGAAAGGCACACACCTGTCTATATAAGGTTCCACAGTTGACAGTGCATGTCAGAGCAAAAACCAAGCCATGAGGTCGAAGGAATTGTCCTTAGAGAGGATTGTGTTGAGGCACAGATCTGGTGAAGGGTACCAAAAAAGTCTGCAGCATTGAAGGTGCCCAAGAACACAGTGGCCTCCATCATTCTTAAATGGAAGTAGTTTGGAACCATCAAGACTCTTCCTATAGCTGCCAAACTGAGCAATTGGGGAGAAAGGCCTTGGTCAGGGAGGTGACCAAGAACCCATTGGACACTCTGACAGAGCTCCAGAGTTCCTCTGTGGAGATGGGAGAACGTTCCAGAAGGACAACCATCTCTACGGCAATCCACCAATCAGGCCTTTATGGTAGAGTGGCCAGACGGAAGCCACTCCTCAGTAAAATGCACATGACAGACCCCTTAGAGTTTGAAAAGGCACCTAAAGGACTCTGAGACCAGGAGAAACAAGATTCTCTGGTCTGTTGAAACCAAGATTTAACTATTTGGCCTGAATGCCAATCGTCACGTCTGGAGAAAACCTGGTGAAGCATGGTGGTGGCAGCATGATGCTCTGGGGATGTTTTTCAGTGGCAGGGACTGGGAGTCTAGTCAGGATCAAGGGAAAGATGAACGGAGCAAAGTACAGAGAGATCCTTGATGAAAACCTGCTCCAGAGCTCTCAGGACCTTAGACTGGGGCAAAGGTTCACCTTCCAACAGGACAATGACCATAAGCACACAGCTAGGGCAACGCAGTAGTGGCTTCGGGTCTCTGAATGTCCTTGAGTGGCCCAGCCAGAGCCTGGACTTAAACCCGATCGAACATCTCTGGAGAGACATAATAGCTGTGCAACGATGCTTCCTATCCAAACTGACAGATTTTGAGAGGATCTGCAGAGAAGAATGGGAGAAACTCCATAAATACAGGTGTTCCAAGCTTGTAGTGTCATACCCAAGAAGACTTGGCCAAAGGTGCTTCAATAAAGTACTGAGTAAAGGGTCTGAATACTTACAGTATGTAAATGTCCTATTTCAGTTGTTTATTTTATTTGCAAACATTTCTAAAAACGTTTATTTGCTTTTTCATTATGGGGGATTGTGTGTAGATTGATGAGAAGAAAAAAAACAGTGTAATCCATTTTAGAAGAAGGCTGTAATGTAACAAAATGTGGAAAAAGTCAAGGGGGCTAAATCATTTCTGAATGTACTGATTGCAGTGTATATTAATACTACCATATGATGTGAACTAGAAAACTGTGTCTAATCTGTCTCCTCTCTGGCGTGTGTGTGTGTGTGTGTGTGTGTGTGTGTGTGTGTGTGTGTGTGTGTGTGTGTGTGTGTGTGTGTGTGTGTGTGTGTGTGTGTGTGTGTGTGTGTGGCGAAGCCCTCAGGTCTGTGTCCCCTCCATATCTTGCCCTCTCGTCAGACATGAAAGACTGAGCCGTGTGTGTGTGTGTGTGTGTGTGTGTGTGTGTGTGTGTGTGTGTGTGTGTGTGTGTGTGTGTGTGTGTGTGTGAGGGCAGGATTAGAGTAATCTAAAGGACTGGATCCTCTTGATAATAGATATGCAAATTCACCCCTATTAATTAAACTATGAATATTAATGAAAAAAGATAAGGAAGAGATAACAGTATGTGTGTGTGTGTGTGTGTGTGTGTGTGTGTGTGTGTGTGTGTGTGTGTGTGTGTGTGTGTGTGTGTGTGTGTGTGTGTGTGTGTGTGTGTGTGTGTGTGTGTGTGTGTGTGTGTGGCTGTATAAGGAGAGAGGGACCAAAGAGACCCTGATGGAGAGGAAGAACTATAGAGATTGTTTTATTTTTACCTAAGAGAGCAGAATGTGTGTGTTCTTTCTGTCTAGCTTTATACGTTCTATGATTTACAGATTATTTATGTACTCTTTTATTTGGAAAGGCTATTATAACCTTGATTTGCATTATATCATTATAGTAGTATCATTGTCATATTATACTGAACAAAAATATAAACGCAACATGTGAAGTGTTGATCCGATGTTTCATGAGCTGAAATAAAATATCTCGGAAATGTTCCATTCACACAAAAAGCTTATTTTGGCTAAATTTTGTGCACAAATGTGTTTACATCCCTGTCAGTGAGCCTTTCTTCTTTGCCAATATCATCTCTCCACCTGACAGGTGTGGCATATCAAAAACCTGATTAAACAGCGTGATCATTACACAGGTGCACCTTGTGCCGGGGACAACAAAAGGACAGTCTAAAATGTGCAGTTTTGTCACACAACACAATGCCACAGATGTCTCAAGTTTTGAGGGTGCGTACAGTTGGCTTGCTGACTGCAAGAATGTTCACCAGAGCTGTTGCCAGAGAATTAAATGTTAATTTCTCTGCAATAAACCACCTCCAATGTTGTTTTAAAGAATTTGTCGGTATGTCTAACCAGCCTCACAACCAAGTGTAACCACACCAGCCTAGGACCTCCACATCCGTCTTCACCTACGTGTGTGCAAATGTTCACCTTCGACGGCCACTGGCACGCTGGAGAAGTGTGCTCTTCACGGAGGAATCTAGCTTTCAACTGTACTGGGCAAAGGGCAGACAATGTGTATTGATGTCCTGTGGGTGAGCAGTTTGCTGATGTCAATGTTGTGAACAGAGTGCCCCATGGTGGCGCTGGGGTTATGGTATGGGCAGGCATAAGTTACAGACAACGAACACAATTGCATTTTATCAATGGCAATTTGAATTCACAGAGATACCGTGACGAGATCCTGAGGCCGATTGTCATGCCATTCATCCGCCACCATCACCTCATGTTTCAGCATGATAATGCACAGCCCCATATCGCAAAGATCTCTACACAATTCCTGGAAACGGACATGTTTTTTCCATGGCCTGCATACTCCCCAGACATGTCACCATTGAGCAGGTTTGGGGTGCTTTGGATCAACGTGTACGACAGCGTGTTCCAGTTCCCGCTAATATCCAGCCACTTCGCACAGCCATTGAAGAGTAGTGGAACAACATTCCACGGGCCACAATCAACAGCCTGATCAACTCTATGTGAAGGAGATGTGAAACGCTGCATGAGGCAAATGGTGGTCACACCAGATACTGACTGGTTTTCTGATCCACGCCCCCTAACCTTTTTTAAGGTATCTGTGACCAACAGATGCATGTCTGTATTCACAGTCATGTGATTTCCATTGTTTAGGGCCTAATGAATTGATTTCAATGAACTGACTCCCTTTTACTGAAACCTTTTAACTGAAAATCTTTGAATTTGTTTCATGTTGTGTTTATATTTTAGTTCAGTGTATATTCACTGGTTGAGAGGATATAACCGAGAGAAGATGGTTATCTGTAAGCTATTCTTTTCTCCTGTTTCTGTAGAGTAATGTAACTTGATGTACAAGTATACCCCCTGGACAGGATGCTAGTCCGTCGCAGGGCCTTACCCCCAATCTCCTTAATGCTGAGCGCCAAGCAGAGACTCATCTGGTCCCATTTTTTGTTTTTGGTATGACTCCCAACCGTACAATCTCAGGGTGGATACTAACCACAACGCCACTGAGTTGGACACTGAGTTGGAATATCGAACTTGATAATCTCAGGCAAATTACTTTGATCGCTCACTCCGGAACATGCTTGACAATCTCTCACCTCACTCCTCCTCCCATTCCCTTCTCCATCACTCCTCCTCACTCACTACCATGCCACTATCACTCTCCCTTTTTACTTAGCTTACTGTACACCTCTCTTTTCTCCCTCTCTGTTTCTATTATATTAAGTCTAATCTGTGGGAAGTTAACAGAGCAGATCTTTGCACCGGTCACATCCTGCTGCGGGCTGAAAGGCCATGTCTTAAAGGCCAAGTGCAGTCAAAAATGTGATTTTCATGTGTTTTATATATATTTCCACACTGTAGGTTTTCAATTCAACCCCAGTTGTAACTAACCTGATTCAATTTATCAACCAGCTAATTATTATAATCAGGGGCGCGAGACTACAGTTGGAACGAAAACCTACTGGATGGTAGCTCTCCAGGAACTGGGTTACAGAGCCATGATCTAGCTAATATTTAGCTTCATACTTCGGCTACACATCACAAGCCTCTCTCTTCTAGCTGTTCCTGTGTCGTAACTGGCTTTATAACAAGGGTAGGCAACCCCACTTCATGCTTTTGATTTAATCGACCTGGAAGACCAGGTTAATTAAATTTAGCCAATCATTGAACTGATCAATTAGCTCAGTTGGTCTGGTGTGGTACCTAGTTGGAACAAAGTCCTGCAGTACCTGCGGCACTCTAGGAACAGGGCTGCCTACTCCTGGCAGTGTTGCCAACTTAGCAACTTTGTTGCTATATTTAGCGAGTATTCAGACCCCTCTAACGACACATTTTCAAAAAAGCGACTACCGACAAATCTAGTGTCTTTTTCTGGTGTTACTGGAGACTTTTGTAGACTCTGACATAAAAGCACGTATCGTTCTTACTCTTCTCAACAAGCAGCGGATGCTGCCGTGGGCCCCACCCCCGTCCCAAAGCACTCACAGGCGGTCCAGTCCTCGTGCAGCAGTCCCTCCCAGCTGCAGTCAGAGCAGGAGATGTTCACCCCTCCGCGTCCAGACTGCAAATGAATCGCGCATGCGGGAAGCCGGCGCTGGCTGATCCCGCACTGACTTACATTAAAAAAAACATTTAACCTGAATTAGGGCCAGACTAGTTACCATCATTTTCTCACATTGCCATTGACAGTTTTTTTATTGTCTCTTTTTGGTCCATTTAGATTGTTAATGTAGATTATATACAAAAAAATAAATAAATGTTATGGTTAAAGATTTTCATTTTTACTGTGTTTTACTGTGACTTGTTGTAGGTTCCTAAATGGACCATAAGGTTAAAACTCAAACCAAATTAAGAAAACTAAACAAAAAAAACAAAAAAATAAGTGTGTGTCTCTTTTGGGTCACTTTTGCCGGTTGGAATTGTGACATTAAAAAAAACAAGAATCAACAGAAGAAAGTTCATTTGTAGTTCTAAACATATTTAGGGTGTTTTTTTACTCACTTTTTGTCTCTCCCACGACGTTATTCCTCTCTCCTACAGCGTCCATCACAATTACATGCACATTATGCAATTAGGACAGCCAATAGCAGCCAATTATGCAAATGAGGACAGCCAATAGCTACTTTCCTTACTGAGGAGTTGGCAACACTGACTCCTGGGTTGTAGGCTTCACGAGCCTCTCTGCAATAGGCCACTCCTTTTCTTGTGAAATCCCAGGAAAATCTATAGCAGGTATATGACATTTATTTATTTAAAAACAAAATGTATACTAGACCTAATAGCCTATTCAGGGAAAGAAGCAGGCTTGGTCTTGCTAACTGATTAATGTAAACAGGCCTACAGCATAGAAAATGCATGTTGGGGAATGTTGAGGAGAGAAAGTGCATTGGTGTGATGACTTTTGGCTGGTTTTGATAACATTGTTCCGCTCATAAATTGCAAATAGTTGCACAGGACACAGAGAGATGAGCACAGTGAAGAATAAGACTCAAACCACTTGAGCAACGAGGGAATGACTTGCTGTAAGCCACTAGATGTGCAGTCTAAATGGCGTTTGTTGTTGCTGCATTTAAAAACGAGTTACTGTATTCTGTTTTTTAAGGCCGACATGTAGCCTACATTGAAGTATTATTTGCAGTTGTCGCTATGGCAACGAACACACCCTGATGGGTCTGAACCCGTATCCTCATGAATGGTCTTGTGTTACCGCATTGTTAACAGGCAGAGTGCAGTAGGATGCGTTGATCAGTTGATTGACAGGTGTAGGACTACAGAACGATGAACAACAAAGGTTCCTCTAGTGTGGATGCACACCAACCTTTATAGTTATGTAGCCTGTAGTTTATCATTATAGTTATTGGCTTGGTGGACGGCCCTTAACTCTGAAGCACAACACAACTAACGTTATTATCACAACAGAGCCAGCCGACTCGTAGGTCTAGCTAACGTTAGCGAACTTGAATGAGACAAGTATAAAATTACACTTATACACTAAGACTTGTTTACTTGACTTTTATACTCTATAAATTGACTCCTTCAAATAATTTACTCTGGCAAGTTTTCCACGGTTATGGCTAGAAGGGATGACCGCTTGACAACCGGTGCATTGCAGTAGGGAAGTAAAGAGGAAGTTGAATACATCACTTCCGTTGTTAAACTGTGCCCATAGCAACGTTCGAAAATTAGGTGGATAGGTTTGTTTATTCAATGGGGCGTGGGTGTATAACTGATCCTTGAACTTTGACGTGCTCCCAATTACTTCCTGGTCAATACTTTACATCCTGTCCTTCCTTCAGTGGAATAGGGTGGTGGGTAAGTTTTTTTCCACATTTTGTGTCACAAAGTATAATGGATTTATACACCAGTCCAGTTGGTGTATTGGATGCCAACTGCCATAAAACCTAAGAAGAAGAAGATGACTCATGACCTTCTATAGACTATGATCAATCAACAGCTTATTGATATTCATATTGCAGATGAATTGGGCGTAATCCAATCGGAATCGGATGGTTCATTCATTCAGATCAATAAACTATTATGACCGACAAGTGAATAATGTTTTTTTGGGGCTTGACGGACGTAGGATTTGACCGTTAAGCAGAAAACTTTGAAAGCTGGAACTTTTGATAGGCTATAATTCGCACCTCTGTCTAATCTACTGTGAGAAATCTACCTCTCTATTTTCCTGCTGACGGTTGACTGCAATGGGGATCGACAGATAAATAAATAAATCAACTCATAGAAAACAAGACAGTGGATGCCAGAAGAGTTTACACTGATTATTTAGTTCCAGTAGGACCTATTGATCTTTTTTCCTGCTCACGCTACATATGCCAAGTAGTTATTGATTTCCTCCAGACTATTATATTGCATAGACAATGTCCCTCCTATCTGAACATTACACACATGACAAAGGGCTATTGAGGGTGAAAGAAAAGTTTTCAGGGAGAGGATTCTAATGACATATCCTTCATCCACTCCCCAGTGCTTTCTTCACTGTTTCTAAACAATGTATTTATATCCTCCTGAAGGTCCACCTTGTGAAAATCTCAGAAAAACATTCAAAAAATGCCTTCATGTGGGGTTGACTAGTTGTGTTGGCAAGAACTATGGGGCTAATTGTCAAATCGACTGTTCTGTGGTTTGGTTCCGTGTCAGGCCGTGGTAGGCTACTGATGGTTGGGTCGATGGTTGTGTGTGTGTGTGTGTGTGTGTGTGGGCGCGCACGCCCCAGGGCATGTTACTTGGCCCAGTACAGAGAGGTATTGGGGAACGTGCCTGAATCAGTGCACACACATACACACGTACACACACACAAACACACGTACACACACACACACACACACACACACACACACACACACACACACACACACACACACACACACACACACACACACACACACACACACACACACACACACACACACACACATACACACACACACACACACACACACACACACACACACACACACACACATACACAGGAAGGAGAACCAACAGCTATCTGTCGTTGGTGCAGGACAGTTGTATGCAGCAGAGCCCAGAGTGACATTGAGACCTGCGTCCATTACTGAATCTATTATTAGTTCATCATTAACTTAATTCCTCTCAGTTCAACTCTAACTGTCTGCTCAGGTAAGCCACTGACTCTTTTTACTGTTAATGCATGCTCTGTTGTGAATGGAGTTCAAAACTTGTTTGGGTGGTTGAGTTTTTGCTGTTTTTGTGTGTTCTTTACAAACAGGGCTACCTTTTCTAACAACATCACTGACTGCATTCTCATTACTCTTTTAAATATACGCATTATCAGGAAATAAACGGTTTGGTTTGACTTGGGATTTTCATCCATACAGTTCAATAAGAGACACGGTCAACTTGTACATTGTGTTCTGTTGTGTACGCCATGAGCTTGTACTGTTGGAGTTTGATTGAAAGATGAATGTGTGCTCGTCGAAACAGTAGCATCGTTAGGAGAGACTGGACTCATGTTTTATGTTAATCAATAGATCTGATCGATCAGTGATGAGTTGGAAAGCTTGCTCAGCCATTCATTGTATTTATTGCATTATTTAATGCCTTTGGAGAGTATATTGAAAAGACAGGAGAATATTTGATAGAGTATATATCATCAGATACAGATGTTAGATATGAGATGAATCCTGATATAACCTACCATGGCCAGATGTTAGATATGAGATGAATCCTGATATAACCTACCATGGCCAGATGTTAGATATGAGATGAATCCTGATATAACCTACCATGGCCAGATGTTAGATATGAGATGAATCCTGATATAACCTACCATGGCCAGATGTTAGATATGAGATGAATCCTGATATAACCTACCATGGCCAGATGTTAGATATAAGATGAATCCTGATATAACCTACCATGGCCAGATGTTAGATATGAGATGAATCCTGATATAACCTACCATGGCCAGATGAGCTGTGTATTCTGAACAGGAGCTGTTTCTATGCTAGTTGTGTTGCTTTGTTAGTTTACAGAGGACATGTGTTATTATCATGGTTTAGTGCAGTGTTTCTGTTTCCTAACCCAGGACTTGGGGAACCCTAGTTACACATATTTGTTCTATCCCAACACCAGCACACCTGACTATACAAAATCAAGAGCTTGATCATTACCATATTAGTTGAATCAAGGGTGCTGTTGTGCATATATGCCGCCTTCAAAACAACTGGGAACTGGGGGAAAAACTAACTCTGACTGGGAAAAATATTTCTGAACGGTCATCCAGGTCGGAAACTCTGGCATTTTTCTAGAGCGCCGACTTTCCAACCAGAAGATCACTGACGTCATGATTTGACCTTGTTTTTTTCAAGTTCCCAACACCTGGAAAGGTATTTTACATATCAGCTAACCACAACTATGTTACAGCAATCTGTCAGTTGATGACACAGTCGATGACATAGCATGGAACCATTGGTTGATGCATGTATGCAACTTCTGAGCAGGGCAATGCAACCTTGATTTTAGGCATTGTCTACACAGGTAGCCCAATTCTGATATTTTTTTCACTAATTGATCTTTTGACCAATCAGATCAGCTCTGAAAAAGAATAATGTGAAAAGATCTTTATTGGTCAAAATATCAGTTTGTGGGAAAATATCAGAATTGAGCTGCTTTAGAGATTTTAGAATCCTTTGATCCCTGTTTTATCTTTATGCCTGGCAGTTACGACAGTTGTGACTTGGGTTGATTGTGTCATCTGCTCTGCCTTGTTACCAGGGTGAGGAAACTTCATGGAATTGACTCCAACGCAACTCATTACCAATAGGAGAATTGTGATCCAGTGAAGTGTGTTGACTAGGGGTGCACAACTCAGGCCCTGCAGCTTCTCATCCTGCTGTTCTGAATTTCTCCATTGTACTTACCTAATCAGTGAATGTTATTGAATGATTGTGCAGTGAATGCATACACCTGGTTTTCAGGTAGAAAACCATTCAAAATCAAATTAATCAGTCACCCAAAATTAGCAGGACTGTGGCCCTCAAGGACCAGAGCTGGGCACCCCAGCTGTAAGCCTACCACTAGTATTGTCAGTAGCCCACTCAGTCAAACTATTCCATGTTCTGAGTTGCCCTTACAATGAACAGCACTCGGGGTGTATGTGGGGTGTGAAACATGCCCTTCACACCCAATGATCAGGAGCTCAGGGGCCAGCTGGTGATCTGGACTGACAAAGGTATTGATCAGCCTACAAAAACCCTGTGTGACACACACACACACACACACACACACACACACACACACACACACACACACACACACACACACACACACACAGACAGACAGACAGACAGACAGACAGACAGACAGACAGACAGACAGACAGACAGACAGACAGACAGACAGACAGACAGACAGACAGACAGACAGACAGACAGACAGACAGACAGACAGACAGACAGACAGACAGACAGACAGACAGACAGACAGACAGACAGACAGACAGACAGACAGACAGACAGACAGACAGACAGACAGACAGACAGACAGAAACACACACACACACACACACACACACAGATGTAAAATCATTACAAATCTGATGCCTCATTGTCATCCTTAAAGGTTAATGTAGGCCTAAAGCTGAATTGAATTGTTGAATGTGGTGTATACATTAATGCCCAGTCAGAAATTAACCCCTACCCCCAGAACAATTTTCATAGATCTGAAGGAATGGGATTGGGTTTAAGTACAGAAGTACAGTGCCTTGCGAAAGTATTCGGCCCCCTTGAACTTTGCGACCTTTTGCCACATTTCAGGCTTCAAACATAAAGATATAAAACTGTATTTTTTTGTGAAGAATCAACAACAAGTGGGACACAATCATGAAGTGGAACGACATTTATTGGATATTTGAAACTTTTTTAACAAATCAAAAACTGAAAAATTGGGCGTGCAGAATTATTCAGCCCCTTTACTTTCAGTGCAGCAAACTCTCTCCAGAAGTTCAGTGAGGATCTCTGAATGATCCAATGTTGACCTAAATGACTAATGCTGATAAATACAATCCACCTGTGTGTAATCAAGTCTCCGTATAAATGCACCTGCACTGTGATAGTCTCAGAGGTCCGTTAAAAGCGCAGAGAGCATCATGAAGAACAAGGAACACACCAGGCAGGTCCGAGATACTGTTGTGAAGAAGTTTAAAGCCGGATTTGGATACAAAAAGATTTCCCAAGCTTTAAACATCCCAAGGAGCACTGTGCAAGCGATAATATTGAAATGGAAGGAGTATCAGACCACTGCAAATCTACCAAGACCT